>NC_030423.2:25588902-25601402 GCF_001660625.3 Ictalurus punctatus
GCACAAATACTTTAGAAAAGGCGAGAGGGTGAAAAACAGAAGGATGGATGGAGGGAGGGAGGGAGGCAGAGAAGGAGAGAGGGAGGAGGAGGCAGGGCGCATAAGCGAAGGTCTCCCCAGTGGTTAGGACACGACAGGAGCTGACTGCTAATGAGGGGGGGGGGGGGGGGGGGGGGGATGGTGTATGAGCGAAAATAAATATGAAATGGTTAGGATTGAGAAAATGGTGTGATGGCGAGATGGAGAATGAAAAAGGACAGAGAGAGAGAGAGAGAGAGAGAGAGAAATAAGAGTTGTTTTTTTTTTTTCATGAAAGGACCCCTGATAGCCTGTTTGGGTTCTCCAGCTCTGTGGCATGAGGACCTTTTTCTTAAACCGCACACACTAGTGAGGATGTGAGGATGAACGCACGTGTCAGTTGTAGCCATCACAGTACCGATATCTTTCTGAAATAATAAACAGGATTAAAGCTGCGGACTGCATACGGCTCATGCGTTTTAAAGAATCCGAATAGAAAACTTTCAATTGAAAAGCCTATAATCAACCAGGACACACCGTCCAATAAACTAAAATAAACTCGAATAAACACACGGCTGACTGAGTGGAAAACACACTTCCTGTCAGTAAGCAAGTGAAAAATACTACGTTTTGTAATTACAGTGAAGCTACATGAGAAGCCAACTCAATGCCAACAAGTAAAATGGTCACTTGTAATTTAAAATTTCGCTACATTAATCCAGCATGGTCACACTGGACATGCTGATCTTTTAGTTATTGCTATTTTAGTTTTATTCTATTTTCTTTTTTCTTTTTTTTTTATTTACAAACTCTACATGCAACTTAATACATATTTAGGCTTGCATTTGGAAATAAAGAAAAAAATCAACATCAAATATTCAAAATGGAGTCTATCTGATCTCATGAAAACGTCTGCCAGATAGATACACAGGTATAAACAGAAATACTCTCCATAATCAACCCAATTCAACTTTATTGGGGGGGGGGGGGGGGGGGGGGCACTAACAGATCTGAATCATTAACACGCCTGAATCACTAACAGCCCTGAATCACTAACACCTGAACCACTAACACATCTGAATCATTAACACCTGAATAACTAATACACCTGAATCATTAACACACATGGATCACAAACACATCTGAATCACTAACACACTTGAATCACTAACACACATGAATCACTAACACATCTGAATCACTAACATACCTGAATCCCTAAAACCTGAATCACTAATACACCAGAATCATTAAGACCTGAATCACTAAGACCTGAAACACTAATACACCGGAATCACTAATATAACTGTATCCCTAACACCTGAATCACTAATACACCTGAATCCCTAACACCTGAATCACTAACACATCTGAATCATTAACACACCTGAATCACTAACACATCTGAATCATTAACTCACCTGAATCACTAACACATCTGAATCATTAACTCACCTGAATCACTAACACATCTGAATCATTAACTCACCTGAATCACTAACACATCTGAATCATTAACTCACCTGAATCACTAACACAACTGAATCACTAACACATCTGAATCCCTAACACACATGAATCACTAACACCTGGATCACTAACATACCTGAATCACTAATACATCTGAATCAATAACTCACCTGAATCACTAACACACCTGAATCAATAACTCACCTGAATCACTAACACACCTGAATCACTAACACCTGAATCACTAATACACCTGAATCTCTAACACCTGAATCACTAACATACCTGAATCATTAACACACCTGAATACCTAACACCTGAATCACTAACACATATGAATCACTAACTCACCTGAATCACTAACACCTGAATCACTAACTCATCTGAATCACTAACACATGAATTACTACATATATGAATCATTAACTCACCTGAATCCCTAACACCTGAATCACTAACAAATCTGAATCTCTAACACATCTGAATCTCTAACACACCTGAATCGAGATACACACTCTTCTTTCTAATGAAGGATAGAAATGACTCAATAGAAGTGAAAACCCTCCTACAGTTTGTCCATATGCTCTCCACCCTGGGATCTGTCAGTCCTCAGCACTTCTGAATAAAGTTTTTAATCCACCAACTCCTGTTATCTGACAACACCACAATCATGTCAGAGAGCCTCTTTATTCAGTGTGTACGTCTTTCAATCTCTCTCTCTCTCTCGGCCGTGTCTGAGGGTCTGCGCACTGATTGGCCCATCACACAGCGCCACACTCCAGAGATGGCATTATGCACCCGCTTGTTTCGGCTAACACGCTGCACAACATATGCTTCTCAAGTAATGTGTACCCAAACACGCAAATTACAAATAATTAACGTGGTGTTAATTAGGCACATTAATTCACACAGCGCGTGGGCCTCAGGAAGGATGCCAACACTCAGAGCCAAAAAGATGAGAGCGCGGAATTCAGCTCAGAGTGCTGAGGGTGTGTGTATGGAGAGAGAGAGAGAGAGAGAGAGAGAGAGAGAGAGTGAGAGAGAGAGAGAGAGAGAGAGAGAGAACAGCAGACTGGCTGGGACAGAGGAAAAAAGAGAAGAAAAGACAGCAAGACAGATATATGAGAGAGAGAATAGAAAAAATAAATAGTTGACAAAGAAAAAGGAGAACGTGAGAGAAACAATGAGCGAGACTGAGAGACGTAGGGAGACAGACAAGAGAGATTTTAGGGGTGAAGGATAGAACAAGAGAGAAAGACAGAAAGAGAGAAAATCCAAGAGAGTGCGAGAGAGCAGGAAAGAGAGAGAGAGAGAGTGAAAAGGAGAGCGAGAATAGCAGAGAGCATGAGGGCTGATAAAGAAAAAAGAGAGTGACAGACAGAAAAAGGGAAAGACAGGCAGAAAGAGAGAGAATGAGAGTGAGACAGATAAAGGGAGAAAAAAGCCAGAGAGAGAGAGAATGAGGGGGAGACAGAAAAAGACAGAAAGGCAGACAGGAAGAGTGAGAGAGCGAGAGGGGAAACATATAAAGAGGGAAAGACAGATATAAAGAGAGAGAATGAGAGCGAGACAGATAAAGGGAGAAAAACAGAGAGAGAGAATGAGAGCGAGACAGATAAAGAGAGAAAAACAGCGAGAGAGAATGAGAGCGAGACAGATAAAGGGAGAAAAACAGAGAGAGAGAATGAGAGCGAGACAGATAGAGAGAAAATCAGAGAGAGAGAATGAGAGCGAGACAGATAAAGAGAGAAAATCAGAGAGAGAGAATGAGAGCGAGACAGATAAAGAGAGAAAAACAGCGAGAGAGAATGAGAGCGAGACAGATAGAGAGAAAATCAGAGAGAGAGAATGAGAGCGAGACAGATAAAGAGAGAAAAACAGTGAGAGAGAATGAGAGCGAGACAGATAAAGAGAGAAAAACAGCGAGAGAGAATGAGAGCGAGACATAAAAAAGTCAGAAAGGCAGGCAGAAAGAGAAAAATGAGAGTGAGACAGATAAAGAAAGAAAACTAGAGAGAAAGACAGACACAATAAGGAAGACAGAAAAAGAGAGAAAGGGAGTCGGAACGAGAGAGACAGAGTGAGAGGGGAAACAGATAAATAGAGAAAGGCAGGCAGAAAGAGAGAGAATGAGAGTGAGGCAGATGAAGCTGAAAAGCTGGGAGAGAGAACGACAGGAAGACTCTGAACAGAAAAAAACAATTGAAAGGCATTCAAAGATAGAGAACGAAATGGGGAGAGAAAGACGGAAAAAGACACACGGAGGGGTGAGACAGAAAAAGAGAGAGAAAGAGACCCAGAGATAAAACAGAGGGAAATTACGAGAGGGGGACAGACCTACAGGAACAGAGAAAGATGGGAGTGCAAGGGAGAGAATGACAGAGAAAAAGACAGATAGACAGGTAGGGAGAATGAGAGGGGTGAGACAGGAAATCAGCGGACGGCGGACGGATAGAAATAGAGCAAGAATGTTGAAAGACAGACAGAAAAACCGAGAGAGAATGACAGAAAGAGACAGCTACAAACAGAGAGACAGACAGCTAGAAAGACATATGGGGCGAGACAGACACGAATAGAGAGACAGACAGTAGGTGGGAGAATGACAGACAGTAACAGAAAGAACAGAGATCACTAGAGACAAAAGACAAAACTAATGGTACTGAGTGTACAAATAAACACTGAAGCAACACACACACACACACACACACACACACACACACACACGACAGGAAGGGGAGGAGGAGGAGGGAAGAGGAGGAGGAGGGAAGAGGAGGAGGAGGAGGAGGAGGGCAGTGTAAGCTGGAGGAAGCTGGCCGCACTTTGGTGTGATTATGCAGCCGATGCAGTGTTCTGCAGTGCAATGCATGCTGGGAAGACAGAGCAGAGTGGAGCAGGGTGTGAAATGGAGGCGCTCCTGCACCCAGTCTCCCGTTTACCTCATAAACCCCACGTTATTTATAACGGTGATGAAAGAACCATGAAATATCTCAGATCACAGACAAGAAAAAAAAAAGTGTAATATAGCCACGTGTTTATTTACTTCAACTCGTTAAAGCGTTGAACACGTTGCACATTTCTGCGTGTTTTACTTTTTAAAAAAAAAAAAACGACAACAACCCAGTAGCAGTTCTTTTTATAGCGACTGATAACTTCCAAAACCACAAGCTTCAGAATGAGTAAAGTGATGTTACACCACAGCGCTGATGAATTCTCCAATCTCACTGGTCAGAAAATGTCACACAAATCACCGCTTTACGTATATCCATGCACCCCTTCTATCTAACACGTTACGGTTTCTATGGTGACGGCTCGTTCACAGGGCCTCGTATAGCACGACGCGTCACATGATGAACAAATTCTCCACAAGAGAAAAGAGGACGTCTCTTTAATGTCCTCTAATACCGTAACGGAGTCTCCAGTGTCTCCGAGTTCTGACTTTGGGTTTCGCGGTTTCTTGGTCACATGACACGCTGCGTTTTTGCGTCTTATTAGCTTCGAAACGACGAAAAGAGAGAAGCTGGTGGGAGAAAGGATGTCTATAGCTGCTGTAACATAAGTGCGAACGGGACTGCTGACGCTGACTTGTTACTGACTTGCACGAACAGATCAAAAGTACAACGTCTCGTTCTTAAGTGAATGAAATGAATGATTGTCATCGGTGGTTAACTGCTGTGGTATAAGTGGAAGAAATCAATTCGGGACATGGACCGCACCGTCGTGTCGTCTTTTACTTCTCGGCGACAAAGCGAGCTAGCCTGTGAACTTTCACGTTTGTTTAAATGTTAACGAAATACGGATGCATCGTATAATTATTATCGGATTTCATATTTAGGTGAACTGATATTTGGCAGATACGGCAGATTTTATTTTCATTAAGTACATGTTTTTCTACTTATTTACAAATGACACTTATTTACGTCATTTTTATTTGACTATTAAAATTATTTCAAAAGAATTCATTTGAACGGTCAGGTGTGAAGTGAAAATGGTCACAAATGTCGGGAAACTGGCATCAGAGTGGGGAAGTGGGTGGAGCTTATAGAGTAGGAGGCATTCTAATTTGCATATTCATATTTCATCTGGATTTGGAGGGCATGGTGGTTTAGTGGTTGGCATGTTTGCCCCGCACCGCCGGGGTTGGGGGTTTGAATCCCGTCTCCACCCTGTGTGTGCGGAGTTTGCATGTTCTCCCTGTGCTTCGGGGGTTTCCTCCGGGTACCCCAGTCCAAAGACATGTGCTGGAGGCTGATTGGCGTGTCTAAGTTGTCTGTAGAGTGTGAACGGGTGTGTGAGTGCCCTGTGATGGGTAGGCACCCCATCCAGAGTGTCATCTACTTTGTGCCCCGAGTCCCCTGGGCTGGGATAGGCTCCAGGCTTCCAGCAAGCCTGTATAGGATGGACTGTTACAAAGCTCTGACACTGGAGACTCCTTCCAAAATCTTCCAAAACTTACAGAAAACATCAACGTCCTAGTACTATATGTTTTTATTTGTTAAATACCAAAAAGTTCAAAGACGTGCGTTCTAGTGTCTATAGTGTGTGAATACGTGTCTGATAGGTTGGAACCCCACTCAGGGTGTCCTCCGAGTTCCCTGGGACAGGCTCCAGGCTCCCCCGTGACCCTGTGTACGATAAGCGGTACGGAAAATGGATGGATGGATGTATGGATGGACATAATCTGTATTTCCTAATGAGAGTAAAACTGTACGCACTTCAATACCTTTTCCTTTGTGGAACCACCACAACTTCTGATTCGACATAAAAAGCGTTTTTATAGTCTTCAAAACAAGTTATTTTTTGTCCCCACTTTAAAGCCGTTTTATTTTTTCTCCCGTACAGTCATAGTTTCTGCTGTGAGCAAAGCGCGCACAATCACAGATGAGAAAAGAAAGAGAGGAAAAACAAAGAAAAGCTCGCGCCCTGCCGGTCCTCATCAGTAATTAACTCTCCAGAGACTAACACGCACACCCACACACCCACACACACACACACACAAGAAAGCAGTGTGACTCGACGCTGCTTGTCCTCCAGCAGGACTGTGGTCAGGAGTAAACACTGAATTTTAAACAGACACCGATGATTATCTATCAGTTCAAACGGTTCAAACGCAATGCTTCTCTCAGCAGAGCCGAGATCCTGCGAAATCCTGCACTCTCTCATCCTCTCACGTGGAATTTCACCAAAGTGAAAAAACCAAACAGAAACGTTACGTCCGTAAGATTGCAGAATTTCTAATGTCTAATTCCAGCCTTCATTTCAGCGTTTTATACAAATTAAGTCAATGCAAATTGTTATTAATTTGCAGTTATGGTGGCTTAGTGGTTAGTGCATCTGCCGCACACGTCGGGGGTTCGAATCTCGCCTTTGCTCTGTGAGTTCTCCCTGTGCTTCAGGTGTCTTCTCTGGTTTCCTCCTGCAGTCCAAAGGCATGTTTTGTAGGCTGATTGGCATTTCCAAATTGTCTGCCATGCAGGGTGTTCCCTGCGTTGTGCCCCAAGTTCCTTGGGACAGGCTCCAGGCTCCCTGTGAGCCTGTGTAGAATAAGTGGTATGGAGAATGGATGGAAGGTTAATACGCAAGGTGTTCAGAGTGGAGTCTTCCTTTAAAGATATATTTGAACTTGAATTCTGCTTTGTGAACCGCTTGTTCTTGTATACTCGCTGGTGAGGAAAGAGTTAAATATGCATCTAAACTCTCTCTCTCTCACACACACACACACAGAGCTTTTTCCATTCGTGTTGGTGGAGGCCTGGCCAACCTTGACCCGCTCGTCTCACCAATATAAACAACTCTTAGTCTCCTCCTTTAGCTTTAGCAAAAAAAAAAAAAAAAAGCAGAGCGGATGGAACAAATGGAACCGAATAAGAAAATGAATTCTTTGGTGACTTACTGAAAGACACACACGGAGGGAAATCAAATGAGCCAGACTCATTTCAAGAGGTACTGTCTTAAAATGTCAGCAGTGCAACCACACACACACACACACACACACACACACACACACACACAAACACCTTTCATACCTTTTCATTTAAACAATCAGTGTTTCATTTTTATGTAACATATACAGTATATATAATACTGCCATGACCTGGGTGTGTTCTGATCCGTCGAGCTCATCGTCAGGCTCGTTTACTGTATGGTTTATGCATTTATTCATACTGTGCCTTTTGGGTACTATGGTACTGAGCGTAACATCCTGCACTGTATGAAACACAGACACATTAAAGCCGGATGCTGCACAATTAGGGCATCTGTGTGTAACGGTCAGAGACAGTTTAATATATGCGATATGCAAATTCTTTCTGTTTACTATGCATGTTATACTGGAATATTGCTTTGTCGATCACTGAAGTTGAGATGAACTACTGATCTGTTCAGTATTTACAGGTCCTCCATAGTTAAGTAGACCCCTTCTCATTTCTAAACAAAATAGCAATGACAGCTGACTTTAGCATGCTTAAAGCTAACAATAAGTGCTAATAAAAAGTGGTGTGATAATATTAATAATAACCACAACAACAACAACAATAATAATAATAATAATAATAAATCAGTAGATGGATATTTGCCATTGAATAAACAGTTATAAACTGTTAAGTTGTAATATATTCTTCATGCTTTGGTAAGATTATAATTATATTACTATAATGGATGGATGAATGGATGGATGGAAAAACTGACAGACGGATGAATTAGGTAGATGATGACAAATGGATTATGGGTGGATGATGCATGGTTAGATTGGTGGAATATAAAATATGGACAATGGATGGATGGATGGATGGATGGGCAGATCAGGAATTAATGACTGGATGAATGGTCAGCGACAGGTGGATGGATGTTAGACTAAAAAAAATGACAGCATGTAAATGGAAGGATGGATGGATGGATGGATGGATGAGCAATGATAGAACAAATAGATGGATGAAGGTTGATAGATGGGCAATGCATGGCTGGCTGGCGGTCTGGCTGGATGGATGGTTGAATGGAGGGGTAGATGAATGGATAGATAGACTATGGATGAATAATGGACAGATGATGACAAAGGGACAGGGGATAATGAATGGATGATGCCCAGATGGATGAACACTGATAGGAAGTAGATGGATGGATGGATGAATGGATGATTCATTCAATTCCATGATTGAATGGAGGGGTAGATGAATGGATAGATAGACTATGGATGAATAATGGACAGATGATGACAGATGGACAGGGGATAATGAATGGATGATGCTCAGATGGATGAACACTGATAGGAAGTAGATGGATGGATGGATGGAAGGGTAGATGAATGGATAGATAGACTATGGATGAATAATGGACAGATGATGACAGATGGGCAGGGGATAATGAATGGATGATGCCCAGATGGATGAACACTGACAGGCAGTAGATGGATGGATGGATGGATGGATGAACGCTGACATAAACCATGAATGGATGAGTGAAAAGTGAAATCTTTCGATACGATGCAGAAGAACAGCTTCGCTACAACTTCCTCTCATATCTGTCTCATCCTCATCCACTTCCACTGTAATTGTGTATTTTTGGAGTTGTAAATAAAAATTGAGCAGTTTTGAATTTAACGATGGATATTTTTAACATTTAAACAAACAGCTGTTAAATCCAACAGCTGTTCTTAGACTTGTATTAACACTCGACACTCCTGGTTCTTTCCTCAGTAAAGCGAAACGTGTTAAAACTCTTGTGTACAGTGAGATCAATCTAAAAAAAAAAAAAAAAAAAAAAAAAAAACCCCACTGAAGTCTTCCTTTAACCTGTCTTTACTCACTGCACTGAGGTAATCTGGTATAGTAACTAGCATACAATGCTGACTCGTAGTTAGCATCTTTACTGTTATTGTTAGCGAACAGAAACTAGCCTGTCGCCTGATGCTAAGTCACTCTGAACAAGCTGATACGCACAAGAGGAGAGTTTATAGCCTTGTACATTGCTTCTGTCATGTTTTATAGAAATAAACAACCACTTTGGAGTTTTCTTGCAAACATTAGTTACAAATGAATTTTAAAATACATTTCTGACAAATATTTTAGAGCTCAAACTTCTGAGGTAAAAGATGCTACATCTGTACTAGCACAAACACAAACTATCACTCTCTCTCTCTCTCTCTCTCTCTCTCTCTCTATTTTACACACACACACACACACACACACACTGAAATTCGCACACAAACAAACACTAGATTGTGGAATTCAGAACCCAGTATATGAAATATTCATCAGTCATAAAACTTTAATTCAATCTCTCTTTCTTTCTCTCCCTCACCCTCTCCACTTCTCCCCTATCTCTCATCCCTCTCTCTCTCTCATCCCTCTCTCTCTCTCTCACTCTCTCACTCTCTCTCTGTGTGTGTGTGTGTGTCTTTCACAAACTTTTTGTCAAAGCACACAGCTCTGTGAAGTCAAACTATTCGGTGCGAAGTGAAAATAATTGATAGGAGAGACGGGATGAAATGGTGGAGCGTGTGAGTGTGCTGTGTGTGTGAACATTCTGCATACCGAATTCATATCAGAAATCTGACAGTAAACATATGGATAATAGAAGAAAAGCAAAAACAAAACAACAACAACAAACAATGACATATAGCCAATAAAGTGAAGGAGAATTCATCCACTCCTGCAAACTCTCGAGTTTTCTCTCTCTCAGTGTTATTGCTTTTGAGGGAAAAGTTTGCTGAGGGTGTGTGTGTGTGTGTGTGTGTGTGTGTGTGTGAGTGTGTGTGTTTGTGGTGTGCGTGTGTGTGTGTGCTCATGAATTCAGAGGTGATGATAAAGGTTCATCACTATGTTTCACTTTCTGGATTTCAGATGTTAGGTGTTATAATGAACACGCACGCACACACACACACACACACACACACACACACACGCACACGCACAGAGAGAGATAAAATACGCTTCCTTACTCATATGGTTACTTGTATTTATATTCAGCATTTAATTATTATTAATTATAAGGCAGTAAAAAGTAAAAAACATATATATTTATTCATTAATAAATACTGTTAATATACAAACGGTCCAAATACAAAACATGTCATTTCTGCACCTGAAAGCTGTCCGTTTGGTCTCATAAAAGCATTCAGAAGAACAAAAATGAAGCTCTAAAGGGCAACATTGTCATTAAGACCAGCCGCCAATATTACTATACTAAATATTACAAATATATTCACATATACATATTTGACAAAAGCAAATTACACACTGTGTGATTTTAAAGAACCTTTATATGTTTATTTATTTGTTTATTTATGTATCTATTGACAGAGATACAGACAGAGAGATACAGAGAGAGATACAACGAGATACAGAAACAGATACGACGAGTTATAGATAGATACAGAGAGAGAGAGAGACATACAGAGTCACAGAGAGAGAGACATATAGAGAGAGACATATAAAGAGATACTGAGAGAGACGAGATACAGAGAGAGACATATAGAGAGGTACTAAGAGAGAGACATATAGAGAGATATACAGAGAGATACTGAGAGAGACATATAGAGAGATATATAGAGAGATACAGAGAGATAGTCATACAGAGACACAGAGAGAGACATATAGAGAGATAGAGAGAGAGACATATAAAGAGATACTGAGAGAGACATATAGAGATATACAGAGAGAGACATAGAGAGACATATAGAGAGGTACTAAGAGAGATACAGAGAGATAGTCATACAGAGACACAGAGAGAGACATACAGAGAGACACAGAGAGAGACATATAGAGAGATAGAGAGAGAGACATATAAAGAGATACTGAGAGAGATGAGATACAGAGAGAGACATATAGAGACATAGAGAGATACAGAGAGAGACATATAGAGATATACAGAGAGATACTGAGAGAGACAACGAGATACAGAGAGATACTGAGAGAGACATATAGAGAGATACAGAGATACAGAGAGAGACATACAGAGAGATACAGACAGAGAGACATATAGAGCGATTTCAGAGAGAGACATATAGAGAGGTACTGAGAGAGACAACGAGATACAGAGAGATACTGAGAGACATATAGAGATACAGAGAGAGACATATAGAGACACAGAGAGAGACATATAGAGAGATACAGAGAGAGACAGAGAGAGAGAGAGATAGAGATACAGAGAGAGACATGTAGAGAGTTACAGAGAGAGAGATATAGAGAGATACAGAGAGAGAGAGAGATAGAGAGACACAGAGAGAGACATATAGAGAGATACAGAGAGAGACATGTAGAGAGATACAGAGAGAGAGAGAGATAGAGAGATACAGAGAGAGACATGTAGAGAGATACAGAGAGAGACATGTAGAGAGATACTGAGAGAGACATAGAGAGATACTGAGAGATATATATAGAGAGAGATACTGAGAGAGACATAGAGAGAGATATAGAGAGATAAAGAGAGAGACATAGAGAGAGAGATAGAAAGAGAGATACAGATAGAGAGATAATGACATATAGACAGATAGAGGGAGACTCTGAGAGATACAGATAGAGAGATGCTAAGAGAGAGACAGATAGAGGGATACTGAGAGAGAGACAGATAGAGAGATGCTGAGAGAGAGACAGATAGAGGGATACTGAGAGAGAGACAGATAGAGAGATGCTGAGAGAGAGACAGATAGAGGGATACTGAGAGAGAGACAGATAGAGGAATACTGAGAGAGAGACAGATAGAGAGATGCTGAGAGAGAGACAGATAGAGGGATACTGAGAGAGAGACAGATAGAGGGATACTGAGAGAAACAGATGCAGACAGAGATACAGCATAAAAGAGAGAAATACAGACAGAGAGAGTGAAAGAGAAAGAGAGAGAGGGTTGAGAGTGAAGTGGTTAGTGTGATAGATTATTCTCTCTCTCCCTCTCCATTGTTAATCCCTAAAGACAAGCTAAGAAAGAGAGAGACCGAGCCGAGCCTCACTGACACGCAGCCACCTCTCACACGCCTCGCTTCACACCACCGCCTCACACACAAACACACACACACACACACA
>NC_030423.2:25606402-25648902 GCF_001660625.3 Ictalurus punctatus
GAGACCGATAGAGGACACTGGGTCAGGTAGGAGAAACAGATAGAGGACACTGGGTCAGGGAGGAGAGACAGATAGAGGACACTGGGTCAGGGAGGAGAGACCGATAGAGGACACTGGGTCAGGGAGGAGAGACAGACAGAGTACACTGGGTCAGGGAGGAGAGACAGATAGAGGACACTGGGTCAGGGAGGAGAGACAGATGAAGAGGACACTGGGTCAGGGAGGAGAGACAGATGAAGAATACACTGGGTCAGGGAGGAGAGACAGATGAAGAGGACACTGGGTCAGGGAGGAGAGATGGATGAGGAGGACACTGGGTCAAGGAGGAGAGACAGATAGAGGACACTGGGTCAGGGAGGAGAGACAGATGAAGAGGACACTGGGTCAGGGAGGAGAGACAGATAGAGGACACTGGGTCAGGGAGGAGAGACAGATGAAGAGGACACTGGGTCAGGGAGGAGAGACAGATGATGAGGACACTGGGTCAGGGAGGAGAGACAGATAGAGGACACTGGGTCAGGGAGGAGAGACAGATGAAGAGGACACTGGGTCAGGGAGGAGAGACAGATAGAGGACACTGGGTCAGGGAGGAGAGACAGATGAAGAGGACACTGGGTCAGGGAGGAGAGACAGATGATGAGGACACTGGGTCAGGGAGGAGAGACAGATAGAGGACACTTGGTCAGGGAGGAGAGACAGATGAAGAGGACACTGGGTCAGGGAGGAGAGACAGATGAAGAATACACTGGGTCAGGGAGGAGAGACAGATGAAGAGGACACTGGGTCAGGGAGGAGAGACAGATGAAGAGGACACTGGGTCAGGGAGGAGAGACAGATGAAGAGGACACTGGGTCAGGGAGGAGAGATGGATGAAGAGGACACTGGGTCAGGGAGGAGAGACCGATAGAGGACATTGGGTCAGGGAGGAGAGACAGATGAAGAGGACACTGGGTCAGGGAGGAGAGACAGATAGAGGACATTGGGTCAGGGAGGAGAGACAGATGAAGAGGACACTGGGTCAAGGAGGAGAGACAGACAAAAAGAACAATAGGGGTCAAGTAAGAGAGACATACAAATACAATGCTACACAAAGACAGAAAGGACAGACAGATATATAGGACACCGGGTCATGAAGGAGAGATGAATGGAGAGGGCATTAAGTCAGGGAGGACAGAATGATAGAGGACACTGGGTCAGGGAGGACAGAATGATAGAGGACACTGGATCAGGGAGGAGGGACAGATGAAGAGGACACTGGGTCAGGGAGGAGAGATGGATGAAGAGGACACTGGGTCAGGGAGGAGAGACCGATAGAGGACACTGGGTCAGGTAGGAGAAACAGATAGAGGACACTGGGTCAGGGAGGACAGAATGATAGAGGACACTGGATCAGGGAGGAGGGACAGATGAAGAGGACACTGGGTCAGGGAGGAGAGACAGATAGCGGACACTGGGTCAGGGAGGAGAGACAGATGAAGAAGACACTGGGTCAGGGAGGAGAGACAGATGTAGAGGACACTGGGTCAGGGAGGAGAGACAGATAGAGGACACTGGGTCAGGGAGGAGAGACAGATAAAGAGAACACTGTGTCAGGGAGGAGAGACAGATAGAGGACACTGGGTCAGGGAGGAGAGACAGATGAAGAAGACACTGGGTCAGGGAGGAGAGACAGATGAAGAGGACACTGGGTCAGGGAGGAGAGACAGATAGAGGACATTGGGTCAGGGAGGAGAGACAGATGAAGAGGACACTGGGTCAGGGAGGAGAGACAGATAGAGGACATTGGGTCAGGGAGGAGAGACAGATGAAGAGGACACTGGGTCAGGGAGGAGAGACAGATAGAGGACACTGGGTCAGGGAGGAGAGACAGATAGAGGACACTGGGTCAGGGAGGAGAGACAGATGAATAAGACACTGGGTCAGGGAGGAGAGACAGATGAAGAGGACACTGGGTCAGGGAGGAGAGACAGATGAAGAGGACACTGGGTCAGGGAGGAGAGACAGATGAAGAGGACACTGGGTCAGGGAGGAGAGACAGATGAAGAGGACACTGGGTCAGGGAGGAGAGACAGATGAAGAGGCCTCAGCAGCAAGAGAGCTACATAAAGGTTTAATAAAGGCAAAGTGCATGAGCGCACACACACACACACACACACACACACACACACACACACACACACACACACACACACACACACACACACAATACAGTATATAAGGCACTGCATGATTTATCTACAAAGGTAATTCCTCTATATATGTGTCTTGCTCAATTCCTACTGTGTGTGTGTGTGGGGGGGGGGGGGGCGTGTCCCTCATTAATTATGCATGGTATGGGTGTGTCCGTTGTGTATTATGCATGAGATGGGCGTTTCCTGCCTCCATTATTATTAAGATGGCTGCATGGAGCTTGTTGACTTTCTGAAAGCTTTTTGGCACACTGGCTTTCACAACGTGTCATTTTGCGTGACTCCATATTTACAACACACACACACACACACACACACACACACACACACACACTTAGAACTTACTTATTTCTAAACGATTTTTGAGTTTTAGAATTAAAAACTGCCAATGCTTACATTATAGGGTCATTAATATTCAAATGTATTTATAAAAAAATTAAAAAATGTAAATAATTAAAGTTCCGTTACAACTTTTAAAGGAATCTGAAAGTCCAACTCACACACACACACACACACACATACACACACACACACACACACACACACACACACACACACACACACACACACACACACACACACAAACTATATTGTTTGAGACAAAAGGTTTTGAGAGATGAGAGAAAGCGAGATTGGGGGAAGAGAGAAAAGAGAGAATATGAGAAAAGCAGGAAACACAGAAACGGGTCCATATTATCATCCCTTCCCACAGCTGTTCTTTCTTCCTTCTGCCCCCCCCCCCCCCCCCCCCCCCCCACACACACACACAAAAACATGGCTGTATTGAGACTGGTCCTGTCACTCATGTGAGACTAGTGTGTATCTAACATTGCTGGACTGCAGCTGAGACAGAACTCCTTACCCTGTCAATCATCTCTCTATCACTCTCTATCACTGTCAATACATATACACAGACCTAAAACCCTGGTACATAAACAATAAGTGAACATTTCTCAGTAATGTGTGTTAATAAGTAAAACACAATATCAGTATCCATGCTGTAAATCTAAACTGCCATCGTATGATATAATGTTCTTCACAGATCTGCTTAACGAGCGTCTATATATTCATGGCATCAATTAACACATTAAGAACGTTCTAATCATTGACACTAAATTATTTTTCTAAATTCAATCATTCAATATCACAATATCATTTAAAATATGTAAATGAAGAGAAAAACAACTTAATTTACATGATTTACTTGTACATTTGATTATTTTGTTTAAATATCTTCTTTTTTTTTTCCATTTAGCAATGCCTTTCAGAAGCTACAAAAGACGTTTACATGTTTCCCAGAATACAAAATAATAACAATTTACACCGATCATCCTGTTCAAAAGTTTACACCCCCCGGCTCTTAATATTCTCGAGCATCAGTGAACGTTTGCACCTTTTGTAACAGTCGTGTATGAGACGAGTCCCTCAGTCGTCCTCGGTGTGAAAAGATGGATCTCGAAATCATATAGTCGTTGTTAAAAGGAAAGGACTCAAATATGTAGAAGATGCTGGAAAAGCGAAGAATGTGCAGGACCTGGAGGATTTATCTGAAGACCAGTGGGTAGTTTAACCGCTCAGGACGAACAAGGGACTCGTCAACAACGATCGACTACTAGCGTGTGTAAACTTTTGCACTGGTTTATTTGTGTAAATTGTGTTATTATCGTGTCTTGTGGACTGTATGTAAAGTTCTGTTGTGTGAAATAGCTTATTCAGGGCAGGACTAAATAACATACACAATGCAATTTTTATTATCCCTCTTATTTACTGTATTTACGTGTTTTAATTATTAACATTTTACAGATTCTGCAAGGCGTATGCAAACTTCTGACCTCAGCTGTATTTGTAAATGTAATATTAGTTGGACACAAACGGCATCCAGCTGTGGAATCACCCTGGTGATTCCCCTGGTGATGAGGAGTAGAAATGCACTGAAACTGGGTATGGGTTTATACCGATACTGATCTGATACTCTGTAAGCTAACGATTAGCGCAGATATTGGTCCCAATAATGGATCGGTGTGTCCTTGTGATCGGAGCATGTCATATTTCCTGTAGTCTCCGTTGTTAGTCTTTTATCTGCAGGAGGTTTAACGCGGGACTGTTGCAGCGGCGTTACATCATGCGAGCAAACTTCCATCCCATCACCCCCCACCCCACCCCACCCCCCAAACAAGGTGAAGATACGATTTAAACCCATCCAACAATAATGAGCCCGTATCAAGGCAAACACACTGCACGGGAAAAACACTTCGTTCTCAAGACTCAGCATGTTGCACTGTAACACCAACTCTGACTTACAGAGATATAAGACTATACGCCTGTCTTATATACGGATCCGTTCCAATTGCGTGTAATTATGCACGATTTATTGTGTCCTGTGCATAACGTGTAGAGCTGAGAGTGTGGAGGATGAGAAAATGAGCAGAGGTGGAGGGGGGGGGGGGGGGGGGAGAGAGAAAGAAAGTATGGACAGCAAAGGTGGACCAAAACAGTGGGGGGAGGGGCGGCTTTGAGAGAAATGGGCAGAAAGCAGGAGAGAAAATAAGGAAAGGGGGTGGAAAGAGAAAACAGGCTGATCAGGAAGGAAAGAGAGAGGGAGAGGGAGAGAGTAATTTCAGCAATGGTGGAAAAAAAAAAACGCACACCCCCCCCACCCCCCCTTTTGCAAATACTGCCATTTAAATGCTGTAGATATCTAAGTGACATTTTAGAGACACAAAATAGAGAGAAGTTCACAAAAGTGAAACAAGATAGCTAGTGAAACACTACCTAGCATCAATTAGAAACAAACACAATATTTTATTTCATTCCCCCTTTAGTTAGAACGTAATAAAGTAACGGTTAATAACATTCTTTACATACAATACTCTACGCTTCTTATAGGGTCCATGCTGAATAAAACCAATCAGTCGAACCAAAAACATATATTTATTTTTAACACTTTCAGACTGTCCTTCTACTTTCCAGTGTGATTCGTTGCTTGCAGAATTGTAGGAAAAATACTTTCCACACAGATTTACAGGATTCGCGGCTATTCGAAGGTACAAATATACTTCATTTTCCCCACGCGTACCTGCACACAGCTGATAATTATGCTGATATTGTTCACATACTCACTTGTGTATCTTATGTACATCTGGAGGATTCAAAGTGACGTCCACTAGATGGCCCGTCAGAGACGAAACATGCTTTCGAACAGTGATGTCTAGCCATTTTAATGTACAGCGACGTTAAACACTCACGAGCTCTGTTTCTCTTTAAAAAACTTTCTGATTGTTGTCATGAACTGCACATCTCAAATCCAAAACCCTCCTTGTACATTCAAAAGTCTAGAATCTAGAAAATTCATAATCTGTCATAATCTTTTTTGGTTTAAAGACTAAATGAGAGGTTTTAAAAAATCAAACTGGTTAGTGTTAGTACTCAATAATGGTCATTAATAGTACATAAGTATGCGATTTAAGACATAACGTTGGTCTGTTTATTCGGTTGTGGATGAAGGTGCTATGCTGCCTCTACTGTTTACGTTGGTATTGCAACACATGGGCATATGGCGTGATTTACTGAGGACGCGCACAAGCAATGCGCCAAACGATTACAGGGCACACATGGTGGCAAGTATAAATTCTGGACAGGAATTTAGGCCTACTGGGAAATGTTTAGGTTTGGTTTTCTTTCTTGAAATTACATTGGAACTGAAAAAAAAAACAAAAAAAAAAACACGACATTCTTAAGCACTTTTTAAAATAACATTTTCACTCTGGAAACATTTTTACTGATTTTCGCTGACGTTCGATCGAAATTTTCGTTTCGGTTCCCGGTTTCGTTTTGGTTCGCTGTAACGTTTCGATCTAATCCTTGCTAGTAATCCTTTAATGATCCGGCTGATTGGAAATGCGCCATTGGAAATGAAAATGAAATCATCTTCACAAAAATAGCCTTCAGAACAAGAAGTTTACAGCGCTGAGCTAGCTAGTCATGAAACCCGATCTTGTGAAAATTCTGTCCGATGTGGTTGGATTTCATTTGGTTTCTTAATTATAAAGGAATATGAAGGCTAAACCTTAACCTTCATGCTGGAATATACAACATAAACAGAATTGTGCAAACTGTTAGGGAATTTTGTGCTAGCTAGTTTAGGTATGTTTAATATTTTTAATACGGCAGTGTGAGCTACTCAGTGTAATGCTAGCTTATTTAATACTTACAAAGCAAAATAGGTACTAGCTAGCCACTAAGGTATTTATGTTTGAGCTAGATAGCTATTTAATACCTTATTGAGGTATTGCTAAAGTTAGTTAGCAAGAAATTAAGGACTAGTTAGCATACTCCAATAGCAGACCAATAATTAACAGATTAAAATAATGTTATGATGTTTTCTGGTGATGGAATGGTTGTTTATAGCTGCTATAATGTAAGCGATGACAGGATATAACTTGTTTCAAGGACATTAAATGTGTAACAAGTAAGACGTGTCATCTAATATATATATATATATATATATATATATATATATATATATATATATATATATATATATATATATATATATATATATAACAATCTAATGTCCGGCAAATTGCTCTGGTATAAGTGGAATGCTAGGAAATTTATCAAGTCTTTAATAAATAATAGGAAAATTATCATCTTTTCATCTTTTGAAGCATTTGATTGTTTTTCTCTAACTGCACACCCCCAAGTGTTTTATTCCTTAAATATGATATAAGTAAAAATAATATAAGAAAATGTTCTGATCGTTCTTATCAATGAGTACTAAGCAAGCCGCTGTCTATAATGTTATAGTCTAACACACACACACAGACACACAGACACACACACACACACACACACACACACACAGAGAAAGTGAAACAGAAATAGAAGAGTTAAAATGAGAGAGAGAGAGAGAGACGGAGACAGAGAGAGAGAACGAGAGAGAGCATGCCAGGAAAGATGAGTCATAGCTCAACTGAGATGTGGACCTGCTCTTGGGCCGAGCCTCTTTTCCCATCATGCACCACCACATCCATATATCACAAACCTGCAGCGGATGAGAGAAATTCATCTCCATCTACCCAGTTCCTATATCTAGTTCCCTATAGAACTGGTCATTTTTTCCCCACAAATTACTTTTTTTTGTTGGTTTTTTTTTTTTTGGAAATATTTTTAAGTGATTTTGGACTACAAGTGTAGCTTCTGTAAAAAAAAAAATAAAATAAATAAATAAATAAAATAAAAGCTATTTAATAAAGCTTAAATGAACCCTGTTTAATTTTTATTTAATCACTGTATTTAAAAGCCTACTGTTCTGAGAAAGAAAAAGTCACTGTCGAGTGTTTTAATGAGCAGCACCGGCGTCCCTGCTTACGCTTCATGCCGCTGTTCTTAGTCTTGATGGTTTTCATTCCCTTAAACACAGCATAGGCTTTTTCAAGTCTCAAAACGGAAACAAAACCGCTGCATGTATGTGTGTGCGTGTGAGTGTGTGCGTGTGTGGATGGTGCCGGTGTGGGTGAATTAGCACTGCCCTTTGCTATAGAACGAGATCCTAATTCACAATGAAGACATTAAGTGAGCAAACTGGGCTAATAAAGTATCCAGTGCTAAAAGATCACATAATATTTCTGTTAGGTCCTGTACAGCTCACTAACTTTACTGACACGCAGGTACTGCACACACTGTGATGTATATATACTATACATATGGACACACAGACAGAAGTGTGGCTGGATTTCTGCAGTGAAACGGCAACGAATGCTTCAATTAAATTTGTGTGAAAAGTATTGAACGTTACTTTTTCAAGAAACGAACTAAAATATACGACGAGAAAGAAGAAAAACATTTAATTTGGCATGCTCTTCAAATAAATAGCGCTCTTTGTGAACAGCTTGGTTTTCGCTAATCGTGGCCCGTGAATACGCTGCCGGAGGTAGCGTATCGTTTGTGCGTTCAAACTTTTCGTTTACGCTCCGCAAGTTTACATTCGCCGTTCTGGCACAAATCTCACGTGTGGGCGGGGCTTTACAGCGATTTACTCTCATTGGCTAGGGAGATTTGGATCGACAGCTCGATTGTCCAGCTGAGGAAGAAAAGAACCACGTTGACGGCGAGGACGACGATGCTGCGTGCCGCTCCCGAGAGCTCGTCTCGAAAAAAATAGCCGTATGAGACTACCCGAACCTGTGATATTAATTACGACCTGATATACTGACTAAGTAAGTAAGTCATTTCCACTACAAAGTACAAACATTATAACTATACAGAGAACCACGTCCAGCACGCTCTATAAAATTCGCGACACTGAAGTATCTACTTCCTGGTCAGGCAGCTATCGATCCAAATCTCACTAGCCGATGAGAATAAAGTGCTGCTAAGCCACGCCCACACGAGAGGTTTGTGCTAGAATGGCAAATGTAAACCTGCGGAGTGTAAACGAACAGTTTGCACGCGTAAAAACGAAAACTCTGGCAGCACGTTCATTAACCACGATTAGCGGAAAGGACGCTTAGAAAACGTAACAAGGAACGCTGTTTATTTTTGGTTCGTTTCTTGAAACGGTACGTTCGATACTTTTGGCAGAATTTTAATTCCATACGGTATCCAGACGATCACAAATTGCTAAACACACTGTGTAGACGTTTACACGGCAAACATATTAAGCTATAGACCACATAGCAAGTGAGATTTTCCGATAAACGTACAGCGAGCCTAAGACATTTTTGAACTGTTTCCTGTTAACTCTTTGTACACTTGTTCATTCGCCAAATTTGTTTCGAATGCATGTTCACTTCACCAGAACAGCTGCTCGTGCTGCGTCACACTCGGAGGAAAGCGCCATCCGCCCTCTTCCACATACATTAGCCCACAGATACTCACGACCGGCTAGTGACGCTGTGATTGACAGGGGAAAAGAGAGTAACACCACTAGCCTACCAGAGAGCACGACCAATTTTTGACACCCGGTAATAGATGGCTGCGGAATAGTCAGGACTCAAACTCTTCAGGAATTCTGTACAAATTTGGTTTTAAACTGCACATTTTCTCAAATCTTTTTTTTTCTACATGAAGCCCGTGATTCCACCCATGTTTGTGTAAATCGTAGGGTCTTTCATAGCAGACACATTAAACTATAGACAAAGCTATTTAAAGCAACCCGTACAAGACCGCCATTACCTGGCTGATCCTAGACTTCTGTTTCTTAAAGCAAAGCTGAGAAAACAGTTGCTTAACTGCACCTCGTGCTTGCGATAAAAACATGTATTGCTGAATAAATCAGCAGCACGGGGACTGGGGGAAGGGACGGGAGGCTGCAAACGATTCAGGGTTTGAGTCCCTCTCTCCTTCCAACAAGCAAGCCGTTCTGCACGAATAAGCAAAGGCCCAGAACTCGGCGAGGACAGACAGCACTGCTCAAATCATCAGAGAGAGAGAAACAGACGGACAGAGAGAGAGAGAGAGAGAGAGTGCAAAAGAAAAACAGAAAATAAGCCCTGCAATTGGGATGAACCTGAGGATAAAACTGCAAAAGATCCACTGAGGTGCCACAGAGCTTTGGGACAAACAATGCATTTATTCATAGTTTACTCATCCGGCTTATCAACACTGAAGCCTGACATCTGGAACTGGAGCTATTCATAGCATTAGGAATTTAACCCGCGGCCTGAAAGTCCAAGTCCGTGACCAAGAACCAGTTTGGGTCCATTAGTTAAAAATATGTTTTACTCAATTGAATCATAGACGAGGAATAAAACACTCGTGGACATGCTGTTATAGGATAACAATCAACAATCAGAAAACCTACTGACTGTTACAAAGCGCTGATACTGGAGACTCCTCGAATAAATGTTAAATAAACATCTCAAAGAAAGCTTTACAGTGTCGACTGTACATGAGTTTTCCTAAATAACGGCACGTTTATATATATATATATATATATATATATATATATATATATATATATATATATATATATTAATTTTAGGTTTTGGTTATGTGGAGCTTGCACTGTAAAGGTTGTTACTATAGAAACGGTAACGTATTAGAACGAGTGCGATACAAATCTGTGATTCGAACTACTGTCAAAGCTGCTGTCAATCAGAACTGAGAATTCAACAACACTGTGGTATAATGCTTAATAACGTATCGTTTACAAGAGAAATTATGAGAAAATATCGAGAAATCCGAATGTCCAGTTGACACGGCATGATTACAAAATATACGCCTCGTGTTTCGTTCAGATGCTTATGTTCCGTTCGACTTCCTCCAACCCAAAGAAGATGAAATTTCTACTTGGCAACTTAGGGTAGTCTTCGCACCTCCAGCTAACCGGTTTAATGGCGTGACGCTAAATCAACATGGCTGCTCACAGCATCAGAGCTAAACAAAGTAGCACTTCTTACCTTTAACTTACATCTATAAGAGAAAATATACATCACTCATCTCTGTTAGATGACTAGCTTGTGGCTAACAAAACACGAGCATGGAGGCGTCCATGTTTTTTTTCTACTTCGCCAGTTGAATGTGATGAGGTAGAAAAGGATGTAATTCCAACCTGCAAATTACAACTTACCGGGCGCGCACGCACACACACACACACACACACAACACACACTCCTAACACAGTGTTAATTATCATCTCTTAATGACCAAAACCTGATATTAGCATAAATAATGCACAGTCATGTGTAAGAAAATAAGAACTTTCTGGACTTATAGACGACTTGCCAAAATGATATCACAACACTTGAAGACATTTTCATTCCTTCATAACCCATACCAGCAAATTTTAAAAACTGAAAACCTACACAATGGTTCCTTACATACTGTATGTTCATTACTTGAAGCATGAAAATGGAAATAAAAACCCTTCAAACTCTACTGTGATTCAGCTAATAAATACTGTTGATACTGTGAGAATTTCTTAAAATAGAAATAAACGCATACAAATATTCCTGCAATGTTTCGGAAAGACCCTTAGTCACCGCTATATCACATACTCATACTGTCCTGTTTGCTTATTGTATTGTGATGCACTTTTTCTTGTCTGACAATTGTTGCCCAATTTGCACCATACCGGATTTAATCATGTGTACAGAGCCAGTGTGTTGCCTTATGTGTGGCCCCATGGTCCTGATATAGACTTGATACTTGGTCTCACTGTGTATGTATGGGGCGCCCTTTAATTTGTCGTGTATCCTTCAGACCAAGGAAGTGTACAGAAGGTTATTAGTGTTTTATAATCTGAATAGATTTCTTACTGTATCTCTTTGGTCCATCCTCGAGGCAGAAGGAGAGGGTCAGCGTGGCGTCCTCCTCAAAGAACTCGGTAGCGAACGCATCCCACCACAGATTGTCGCTCTCCTGAGAGGGAAATGCAGTTAATTAACGAGAGCTAATTACCCCGGGATGACCTACTCTTCAACAACAAACGGTTACAGAAAAGAAAGCAAACGGGGGAAGAGGAAAAAAAAGAGCAGTCAGGCCTCAGTCAAGAGGATTTGAAATGCTTTGATAAAGCTTTTTGAATAAGTCACAGCTGGGGATGAAGAGAACTACCCACATCAGTGATATATAAGATAAATGAGTTATATGGATTCAAAACATACTCAACAGCATAAATTGAATCTGCAAATTGAAATTATTAGAGCTGGTCAAAATGGCGCATCCTCTTGCATGCGTACTATGGATACGGTTGTGAATTTCCAGGAAGAAGAAGAAGAAAAAAAAACAAGCCAAAAGTTTACGCTTTTATTTAGCATCATAACAACAAAAAAATCTTTTAGAAATTTTGTTCTGTATCAATTTGATTGAGTTCCGAGACTCACGCCTTTGCCTGGCTGCATAAAACCATTTGCAGCACTGTAAATATTCAAAATACTCTCATTAAAAAAAAAATGACAGCAACGGAAATAATGTATAAATTTAAATAACAAAAGATCTCAGATATATCAGGGAGGTCTGGTTAGAATCAAGAAACTGCTGATACGTTTAGTGCAACATATTAGCTTTCATTTGAGTACCATTCCTTCACTCCAGCTGTAATCATCTGCCCCATTTTTACATCAGGTCCATGATCTGTTCTGAGTGACAGGAATCTGATTTCTGCTGACATTGTTTTGACGGCTCTTGCAGGATCACAAGCTCTGGCAGATGTCAACTATTAGCGCTGCTGGCTTTGTGTATCATCACGCCCGAGTGAAGCTGACCTCTGAGACTCCGAGATCACTGTGACCCTGAGCTCCAGGAAACAAAGTGTGGTTCATCTGCTTCTGGTTATAATGGAGAATCAATTCTTGAGAACAGAAGTGAAGAGCAACAACCAGAAGAACATGAGTGAAAAAAAAGGAAAATGTTACGGAGGGCATGGTTGAACAGGAACAAGGACTGGAGAACATGACAGAAGAAGGAGGAAGCCTGAAGAACATGACTAAGCAACAATAAAGGCTGGAGACTGAACAATGACAGGCTTTTGAAAAATTACTTTTGGAGAACATGACTAAACATCAGCAAGGTCAGGAGAACGTGGCTGGGAAGCATGACTTATGCTACATAAGGTCTGGAACATGACTGAAAAATACAAGGTCGGAACAACATGAATGAACAAATATAAGGCCAGGAGAACATTAATAAAAAAAAAAAACAGGTTTGGAGAACATGGCTGAACAAGAACAAAGGTTTAGAGGCCACAACTACACAAGAACAGGCTAAAAAAAGAACATGATCTGATAACTTGGCAGAAGGAGAAGAATTTCTTAGGAAACATGTCAAAAAGAACATGGTCTGAAGAACACAGTTGTACATGACCTAGGTCTCATCAGCCTAGCTGAACAAGAACAAGAACTGGGATACATGACAACAAGGATTTGGTTTGGAGAATCAGAATGGTCTGGAGAACATGCTTGAACAAGAACAAACTCTGGAGAGTGAACAGAGAACAAGAACAATGTTTAGAGATTACGACTGGAACAAGGTCCAGCCTACGCGGCTGAATTAGAATAAGTCCTCGAGAAAAACCTCTGGAGGACCCTGTTTTTATTCTTGGCTGAACAAAAACTGGAGATCATCACATCCGAAGAACAAGGCCTGGAGAACATGACTGAGATAAAATAAGAACTTCAGAACATGGCAGAAGAAGATGCGATGGAAGAATTACAAGGCCTGAAGAACAAGACTGTTCAACATGCTAGAAGAAGAACGGGGCCTGGAGAACATGCCTAAGCAAGAATGATCTCTTAAGAGCATGACAGAAGAATGACAAGATGGATTAAGTATAAGGCCTGGAGAGCATGAGTAATCAGGAATAAAGACTGAAAAACACAATGAAAGAGGAACTGGAGGTCTGGAGAACATGGCTAAGCATGAACAGGGCATGGCGAACATGAAAGAAGATGGTATAGAAATTATGGAAAACATGGGTGTTGAAGAACATGATGGAAAAAGAGCGATGCCTGTAGAATAAGACTAAGCAACAATGAGTGGAGAACACTGGAACATGTCTCAGGAAAACAACAAAAATTACAAAAACAAGGCCATTGGAATATTGGTGGAAAATAACAGGTCTGGAGAACATGGATGAATAAGAATGTGTCTCAAGTAAAAGGTCTGGAGAACATGGCTAAACAGGGACAAGAAATGGAAGGAACAAGAAATGATGGAAAAGAACAAAGCATAGACAATAACAATATCTGAAATATAGTTCCAAGCAGCAATTAAGGGGCCAAGCACAAAGGGGCTAAACGAGGATCTAAACAAGCGTGGCAGGGAGCATCAAGACCAACTGTGAAAAAGAGTAAATTTAGTCATTTGTATATAATTTTAGGCAAAATGGATGAAAAGTCATAAATACAATCAATTGTTATACGATTTAATTGCTTATCATGTTTGACCAATAGGTGGCGCTGTGACCAAATTTATGGGGTGTGGTCAGTGTGAGGGTCACAATGACACACAAAGTTTGGTGTCAATAACGAGTTTGAAAAAGTCAGATTCGCCATCAGATTCGTTTGCATGTTATTTGAGAACGGTTTGGTCTATCAAAAAGCTTTCGGTAACTTTTTGTCAGCATAGTCTCAAGATGATTGCTTTCGAATTTTGTGAAAATAAGGATGAACGCTCTAGGAGGAGTTCGAAAACGTAAGTTTTTCGGAAAATTCAAAATGGCGGAAAATCTAGTTGGGCAGAAATTTAAACCAGGGTAAGCAATCGAATCAAGCCAAGGAATCAGATGAAAAACTTTTTGGTTGTATCCATTCATCCATCCATCCATCTTCTACCACTTACTCCTTTTCAGGGTCGCGGGGGAACCTGGAGCCTATCCCAGGGAGCATCGGGCACAAGGCGGGGTACACCCTGGACAGGGCACAATCACATACACACTCACACACCCATTCATACACTACGGACACTTTAGACACGCCAATCGGCCTACCATGCGTGTCTTTGGACTGGGGGAGGAAACCGGAGTACCCTGAGGAAACCCCCGCAGTACGGGGAGAACATGCAAACTCCGCACACACAGGGCCCCGGCGGGAATCGAACCCCGGACCCTGGAGGTGTGAGGCGAGATTAAACATTTGCTGCATTAACAATTCAGACTTTCCTCTATCTGTACGCCAAATTTCATACCTTTCCTGCAAGCGGTTCTATGGGCTACGGGTTCTATTGTCTCAAAAGCGGAAGAAGCATAATAATAATAATAATAATAATAATAATAATAAAATAATAATAATAGGAAAACAAACAGCTACAATAGGTGCCTACGCACCTTCGGTGCTTGGCCACTAAAAACATGAATGTACAAGAACAAGACCTAAAGAACACGCCTGAAATCTGAAGACAAGCAGCGGTGTGTGTCTTCTGATCTGCTAATTCCTTTATTCTACACATGTACTGGTGTGTGTGTGTGTGTGTGTGTGTATTGTGTGTCATACTGAAGCATGTTGAACATGAAGTGTGTGTACATGATTCTATAAGTACAATTATCAGCAGGATTTGGACTAGCGATGGGCAATATGGCAAAATATCATATTGTTTTCAAAGACATTTCACAGCTATACAGAATAAATCACGATATACAGGTTTGCAAGCAAATCATCAGCTAAACATCAGTGCCGCATCAAAGAAAAGAAAGTTTTTCATATTTCATGTCTAGAAACATCCGTATTTTTGCATTGACAGGAAAAGAAATCGATATTGAACACAGGAAATTTTTTTAAAATTTTTTAAAAATATTTTACCACTCCATTTTAACATCAAACCATCTGCTTCCATACTGTTCGTATTTTTTTTTTGCATTGTAAAAATAACTCACAATATTCGCAATATCTAAAAAATAAATGAATAAATAAAATGAAGTGTATTGTGGGCTTAGTTTATCACAATATCGATATTATATCATCATATCATCCAGCTCTAATTTGGACTGGTTTATCACGTCTGATCTCATAACAAATCCCTCTCTCTCTCTCTTTCTCTGTCTCGCTACCTTCCTTTCTCGGTCTATCAAGAACTGGCACAGATTCAAGCTCGGCATCAACTCTCACGCTCTCTCTCTCTCCCTGTTGGACGATTTCTGGGAGTCCGTCCTCTTCCGAACACTAAAAACGAACATCTCACAGCCTGTCACACAGAGCGCCGTCTTCCCCCAAAACTCCTCATACGTCAAACTGTCTGAAGAACCGCTTTTCAAATCAGCCTCTCGATCCCACCGGATTGCACTGAGTGCCGTATGCAAGCTCAGCTCTTTCCTCTGCAAACTTCCTCTGATCAAGCTCGACTTCCAGTCTGCCCCATTAGCTGAGGTTAATACATTTATAATACAGTTATACTTTGATTATTAATGATGATGCTGTTCTGTGTTTGGCATGGAGTTATGAGTGCGTTCGCTATAGTGGGAAACTTGATAGGCCGAACGGGAGCTGCAATTTTCGTGACTTTTCATGACTCAACATGGATGTCATCATCACTTACTTGAGACCTCAACTGAATACAAGCTTCAATTGGATCCTTTGAGGAAATCCTTAAAGGTTCTATGTAGCGCCCTACAACAGAGTGTCCATCAGAGAGAGAGTTCCAAGACATTTATATATATATATATATATATATATATATATATATATATATATATATATATATATATATATATATATATATGTGTGTGTATATATAGTTTACTTTCCTGAAGTGAAATCTAGTTCTCTTTAGCAGATATCTCAATAGTATGGTTACCCCAAAAGTAAAAAAAAAAAAAAAAGAGAGACTATCACATTTTAATACTTCGTTCCAATTCCAATTCGAAAAACGCCCCATCTACATCTGCATTTATAACCTCATCTAAGAAAGATGTTCTCATCTAATGAGTTCTCACTTTGATGATCAGTATCACCCACATCAGTCTCTGTCTCATAATCTCAGGTAAATGTCACAGCGTTTAAACACCGTGAGCCTCGTTCTGCTTTGTTGACTACATTTCTCGTTATTAACGTATTTTATTTGCCGATTTAAAACATCTGAATACTTAGTCCACGGTCATCCGTACAGACGGTGTTCTCTGTTTTCACGATGACGCTGCGGCAGACGTCGATCTCATTACAAACAGAATTTTGTAATCCGTTGCGGTGTGTGACTATCGGAAAACCCGATCAAATCGCGAGAAACTACCGAGGTTTTAGTCATCTTTAAGCAGACTGACTGTTTTTATCACTGTGTTTGTTACACTGTGGAAAGGTTACTGTGATCTTTGCAGGCAGAGGGCAAGGCAAGGTCAAACTGTAGACTAAATAAAAACATTTCCGTGTTGTTTTGGTCAAATTTATTTGTGTTTGCTTAAGGCTTAGGTGTGGAGGCATATTATAGGCAAAAAAAAAAATGACTGTTTGTCTTTTAGTGCTGTTTGAATTCAGCCACTGTGGCATCTGACAGGGTTTTCCCAGACGTCACACAAATAAGACTGCTCTGACTGACTGACTGACTGAAAACTCAACACTATCGTCAATCTCTAAGACTATTCACACTATTTACCTCATAGGAAACACCACAAATGGTAAAGATTGCGCTAACTAGATTGGACGCAGACATTTTTTTTTTGACCTCCTTCATATATGAATATCGCACTCACTCTTTGAGCTCTTGAAACCCGACTCAGAAATTTAGGGCTTACAGCTTACATGACAAGAATAACACAAAAACTCCCTTAGTGAAATCTCTCAGTCAGTTCTTTGTATACTCAAACCAGTGGAAAAAGGAAATCCCTCATTTATCTATGTATCTACCAGCGTTGTGTGAATTGCAGTGATTTGCTGCGGCCTTACAGCTCGATATCGCTTTGGAGCTCCATTGACGTGAGCACTTGAGCTGCACCACTTCAGCCCAGAGCTGGTGTCAGCAGGTGGAGAGAATACACTCCGAGAGCTCATTGATCCCTTCAGAACAGACATGTTTCCAATACTGGGGTCAACACTCGTACACACCAATACACACTCACACACATGTTGGTCATCTAGAAAGCATTTACTGATGTGAAAACTGAGCTCCATGACATAGCACCAAACTCTGAATAATGTATTCATGACAGTAAGACAGTCATTTTTATTTTATTTTATTTGTCTGTAATGATGAAATACTGCACCACTGCTTGGTGCCGTGGCGCTAATGGTAACACAGACAACTGTAGACATGAAAATGTATGTGCCTATGTGCCTAAGTCAAAACATTACACTCTACAGATAGAGATAACAAGGTAAAAATACCCCAAACATTAATTACATTCCTCCATCTTGGCACTAATTACTCTGTTATACCTTAATTGCTACAGGATTTTAATGGCCTCGGACGGCATGGTCGGTATCCGGCTGAAACTGGGAATTAAAGGATTCCATTTATCTGAGAGATAATCGACACTGTCACAATCAATGGCCAATCTGATCAGGCATTTGCACCAATTAACACTATTTAATGGCTCAGCAGCCCCTGGGAACAATATCAATACAGCTCCACACGAGCGGCAAAAGTGCTGCAGCTGCAACACGCTGCAAAACACACTGCTTTTTGACTTTATATTGAATATCACATACACAGACACACACACACACACATCTGATTAACCCCTTATAGTCTCAGCTTATTATTAAGGTATATCTTAAACCATATTCAGTCCATACAGGATTTCACAGAGGGTTTTTTTTTGCGATTGTTGCGGCCAAATGTGTTTGATTTTGCTGCGGCTTTTTTTTTTCAAACTTAGCGATACAATTTGCTGAGATACAACTACCCGAATTGGCGAAATCGCAATCGCACGGAATTGTTTTGCAGGGTCTTTCGCACTGATGTTTGTTGGTAAACAAGACACCTTTTAGCTGTACTCACGTCCGACGCACGTGAATCGACGAAGGAAAAGACCGAATATCTCTTATGATGATAATCACAGGACGCGTCTTGGCCCGAATCTGCGTAAAATCTGCAGTAATTGTAGAAAATTGCAAGTTCCTGCAAAGATCTGCGTAGTTTCCTTGATCTGGCGTTCATTTCTGCGAGCGCTAAATCGCTAAGTCCTGGAGGGACTGCAAATTATTCAGTAAGTACAGCAAAAAATTAAACGAAAAGATGTGTGTACTAGAGTTAATGGGGTTAATGTTAAATAGTATAAGGCAAAGAAAACATTAAAAGCAACAAGAATTACCTCATATGTTAGGAAAAATTAAGAATGGTTAATGTTTTGAGGTTATCCACAACACCGTTTGTACTGTTTGGCACAATTCCTATGATTAGGGGTAGGCGATATAGCCAAAATGTGATCAATACTTCAAAATACAATGACTGCTGAAAAAGTATTTTGATTTAAACGTATATTTCCAAGTCGCCGGAGTTTTTTTTTTCTTTTTTCGTATCATCAAATGTATCATGCAGTAAGATTTTATTGATCGAGAAACTGGAAAGCGTAAAGCCTTCTACTCTGAACACTCTCTCGTGTCTGAAAACTTTACAGCTTTAACTCTGGCAGTTATAAAGATCTGCACTGGAAATTGATCAAAACCTTCTGAATAATCAGAATTGAGAATCATAAACTGCAGTAAAACAATCCACAGCCCAGTCGGGCTCAATGCGCAAATAAATCATCTTCTTCGTGTTCTTTAATAACGTCCACATAAATAACTCCGAACCAACGATGAATTTTTGTCAGCTCTTTATCTTCATTTCTCCGTGAGATGAATGTGATGATCCGTACTAACATGAGTAGGCAAATGTCAAAACACAAAGTGGTGTGTTTATGGTCGTTGGTTGTTGTCATTTAGCCTGGGGTGAATTAAAAAAAAAAAAAAGATCAGCTACTTTTTGTTCACGGGGACAGTGCAAGTCTTCTGGTTTTTAAGAGCATAGAACAGCTTTCAGGCAGTAGCAATGGTCTTCTGAGCAAGTTTTACAACCAGTTAAAGTGGTAGGTTTGCTGTACTGCAATAGAAATGTCATCACTTGACAAATTTCTAATTTATTTATATCACGTTATGCCACATTTATATTGCATCAGCAGTATACCACCCACCATAACCTACGACTTGAGGCAATTCGTTATTTAACGACAGGGCTCGGTGGCGGGTCAGAGAGGCTCCAGAGTTCAGAACATCTAAAAGCATGACATTTGACATTTGTGTTTTGCCCGAAGGAACCATTCGATAGCCAAAACTAAAGAGATTTTCTGGTCTAAATCGTTAATTCAATCAAGAAACCTATCCCAGTCCCAATAAGAACTTTTTACAATGATAGAAAAAAAAATCTCCAAGGGTTCATTGGAAGATTAAATGAGCTAGCTTTCTTTTTTTTTTTTTTAAAGGAGGTATAAACCTAACCCTCGCACCTCTGGGGTTAGGGGTTTAAATCCCACCTGTGTGCACAGCGCTTGCTTTGTTTTTATCTGTTGTAAAACTGCACATGTGGCTGTGGGTTTCACGGCCCGTGCTTCGGGGGTATCCTACCGGTTTCCTCCCCAGTCCGAAGACACGGGTTGTAGGCCGATCTGCATTTCCAAATCGTCAAATTTGTGAATGCGTGTGCGATTGTGCCTTGCGATGAGTTGGTACATCATCCAGGGTGTCCCCTGCCTTACATCCAGAGTTCCCTGGTTATAGGATCCAGGCTCCCCTGCAACCCTGTGTAGGATAAGTGGTATGGAAAATGGATGGATGGATGGATGGATGGGTTTGTCTAAAGGTTCTATATAGAACCCTACAACAGAAAGACTGTCTATCAGAACCACTTTTGAAACCTAGACTTCTTAACCATCCATAGAACCCATAAGAAATCTTTTTCTTATATGCAGATGCCAATTTACATAGTAACCAACAAACTGACAAATTAGTGAAAATTCTTTGCAGGTCGATAAAATCACGATGATGATTATTATAATATGTCCTTAAATTTCAATTCACTCTGCTTGTGACTGCGAGACATGCCAAAGAGACACGTTTCAGTCAAGGAAAGACGGTCAGAACTTTTCAGAGCTATAAACACAAGAAAAGGACAAAACGCCTCCATTTCCCAGACGTCGCACGTTTAAGAAAGCACGATAGACCGGTAAAATTTATATATTTTTTTTTAAATCTAAAGAGATCCGATAGAGATATCCAGCGCTAAATTGTGCACGGAACAAGTCCATTAAGAACTCTCTCCATTACAAAGTGTGTGTTTTATGTCCGTACTGTAATAAACACTGCCGTCTGTAGTAGCCTTCATGTCCCGACTGACTGGTGAAAAAAATCTACAGTGGTTATGGCTCCAGAAACACAGATCAGCACTGATAAAGATGACATATTCAACAGCGTGAGTGCTCATGGGTGATAGATCACACGTCTTCGTGTGCCACAGGAGATGAGTGGATCAGGCCTTCTCTCCTGATTGCTGCTGTCTGATAGTGGGCTTTGATGTACAGTGCGCTGATCACTCCTTCAGGACCCCAGGTGAACGAACACGCGCGTCTGCGCCGCTCGCCTGAAGATAAAGCCGTATTGATTGGGCCGTCTAAAGGGATTCATCAGCGCGCCAATGGCGCCTCTCGACCCAGTCACCGCACCACCGGGGCCAAGCAGCCCGGATTTATGGGAAATCCGCCGGCTTAGAGATACAATGGCGCCCAGGATCCTCAGTAAATAACAACAGCGCCTGCTTCTTTTTTTTTTTTTTTTTACAGCACAAAAATAACAGACACATTTCTCACACTCACAGGTGTGAGTAACTACATCGGGAAGAAACAATAAATCGGACCTTAAATATGATTTTTCTCTTTTTTTTCTCAGTACACTACTAAAGAAGGACGTAATTAGTAGATCTATTTAGCGAGATTCCCTCTGAAGACACAGAGCAGTTGTACGTAGCTGTAAACAACACTGCTCTAAAGGACTCCTGAAATCTCTTTAAGGTCTCTGTAGACCTCGGAGCCTGTAACTGAAGATGGCAGCAGAACCGGGGAGACTTGTATAATTCTAATGAGCAGGAAATTTAATGGGATTTCAAGTCGTAAGACAAGTTGTAAGCTACGAGTGCCAACCCCCGTATGTCGTCCTGTAACTTTTCAGAGTTTGAGAGAAGTCTGTGAGGCTGCACCACACCATGCTGAATAAAAGCATTTAAATATGTGGCTAAAAAAACAAAAAAACACAAAAAAAACACCACATTCAGAAGGAAAGCCTTTTTACACATTCACATCAAGCATGTCTTAGAGAAAAGTTTGAAAAAGACTCGTTAGTTTCTCTTAACAAATACGTCCCCACGCGTCAGTTTCAGTACTTTGTTGGAACGACCCTACAAACGTCTGCTGTCAGCGTTTTCCCTTTACCTCGTCGCCTTTATCGCTAAAGAATGAACCATACTGTTTCAGACTACTGACTACTGCAGCTGCCCAGGAAATGTCAACCTACGGAACATTTAGATATCCGAACGATCTGAACGCAATAACCCAACCCAAAAGGTCAGGCTTTACACCAGTGTAGATGTACCGCTGTTACTCATCTCTAAGTGCATGCATACTGACATCGTCAGGAGTTGAATTTATATTTGAAAAAATATAACTGAACGTGTAACATCTCAGGTTTTTAAAGACACAATAAAAAAAAAAAAAAAAAAAAAGGAGCCTTGCTGTGTTTACCACATCTGAAAAACTGACCCGCATATGCAAAAGTATAATGGTCCGGCCAACATGCTGGCTGGACCTGAAGTTGAACCAGACGCTGTTTTTTGACATTCATGTGCACTGGCAGACGGCTGCAATTTCAGTGAAAAGGAAAAGAAGGAAGGACGATGTTGGCTTTCTGCGGTGTGAGACTGGAGCCAGGAGTGGGAGGATCGCAACAAGGACACTGCTGCACGCACAACATTACTTCAACTACGTCTTTTAGCAAGATTTTCAAGGCAAGAAACTAGTTTGAGACTCAAAATGATGACAAAATTTAAGACATAACACATGACGGGCCATGACATGTGGCAGGGCGGTGTGATACACTGATGATACCATTACCACCCTGAAGATGATTATTGATTATTTTCCTGTAACTGCACAGTATAAAGTCTTTTATTCCTCTTAGAACCATATAACCTTACATTTTTTAATTAATTAGTTATATTTACATTTAATGCTGTGGAAAATCCATGAAACATATTAGTTCCTGTTATCACTTATGGTATAGCAATGACAAACAGCAGTTCCCTCACCAAACACCCCCCCCCCCCCCAACCTCTTAAATTTAATGACACACACCATGTTACCGAGACCCTCTTCTCTGTCCTGAAGACTTTCCCATGTAGGAAAACGTCCTGTTAATTACAAAGTGCTGACACTGGAGACTCCTTCCATAAATGTTCTATAAACATTTTCTCAAAGAAACCTTTACCGTATCAGGTATTAATCGTTTAAATAACAACACATTTACGTAAATCGCTTTTACTGGCCTTCGGTTTTGTGGAGCGTCCGCCATACAAGTTCCCGTGTGTTCGCTGTTACTATAGAAACAACAACGTATTAGAAGGAGCATATTAATAAAAACCTGTCGTATACGTTACAGCCAGCACTACTGTTACAGAGTAGCTGTTATAGAGAACCGATACACACAAATTAATCTAATTAATTTGGAAAATTCAACATTTCAAATGCAAACATAAAGCCTTTTTTTTTAAAAATCACGTATCATGTATTTAAAAAAAAAAACGTGTCATTTTTCCCTGCAGTGTGAACATATCCTTTGTTAATGCCAAGATCCTTTCTTCAGCACCCTCTTCTCTGGACTTCGTGTCTCCTTTGTAATCAGGATCTGAGCCGGCGTTATCAGTGTCCGACCAGTAAACAAGGATTAACTGAGGGTAAGCTTCAGTAATGGGAATTATGTAGATGTGTAGTCACTTCATGCTTCATACATAAAGCTGCTCTCTATGCTTAACGTCCAGGCAAAAACAAATGGCACAGCAAAATGTGCACTGCTAAATGAACTCTCACTCTCCGTCGGGACTCGCGTGGGCTTCAACCGAAAGACGTAACTTGTAATTTCAGTTCCTACTCGGGAACTTTGGACGTTCTCCTCGACCCTGACGTCGAATCGACATGTAAACCAAGCAGCACCTCTGAATCTTATATTGTGTGTAGTAGTGTTTGGTTTCGATCAATCAACAGACATATTCGTCCATTAAATCTAGAACACTGACTATACAGTTCAGTGTTTTGAAGAGGTAAATAAACATTACATGTCACGGTTTTAGTGGCTAGCTTGTTGCTAACAAAATACGAACACGGCGGATGTGGTTCAGGTGGTAGAGCGGGTTGTCCACTAATTGTAGGGTTGGCTGTTCGAGTCCAGGCCCATGTGACTCCACATACTGAAGTATCCTTGGGCAAGACGCTGAGCCCCAAGTTGCTCCCGATGGCAAGTTAGTGCATTGCATAGCAGCTCTGCTGCCATTGGTGTGTGAGTGTGAATGGGTGAATGAGAACCAATGTAAAGTGCTATATAAGTGCAGACCATTTAGGTGTTCATGTTTTTTCCCACTTTGTTTATTAACTGTTTGCAACTATGGCATTTGCCTGAGACTTTTTTTTTTCTTTGTATGTTTAAGGTAGGTAAATAATTGGATGTCCATTACTGCAGTACTATTAGGCAGATATTACAAGAATACAATAATGTAAACAGAAAATACAAATAATAATAATAAAAAAAAGCTAATTATGTACTTCATTGAAATAGTTTTTATTACACTTAATCAGCCAACATTTCATTATTGCGACAGGCCTATTAAGGACAACGTACTAGAAATAACAGTTTTTCTTATTTTTATTTTATTTAACCAGTTATCAAAAACCAATACGTTTTCTAGCCATTACTTATTAAAAATGAATCATGTAATGAATCATGACACTTCTAAACACTTCTGCAGGAATACATGAAACGAGTTGGCCAAAACAAACAGCAGAAATTCTCCCGATTCCCGCGCACTCTTGTTTTCGTAAGCGGTGCCGTATGAAACGTTAATGTCTCACTATCATGCTGTAAGCATCCCGCTGAATAACACGTTAATTGCCTCCTTTCACAAAGCACTAATTGCCGAGATCAAAATCACAATTTCAATTAATTTGCAATTTATTATGCAAGTTTGTTATGAGTTTAAATATTAGCTATTTAAATAACAGTAATTAATACGATTAGATTAAAAAAAAAAAAAAAAAAAAAACTATTTATTCGACGTCAATCAAAATAGTTGACAGGCTTGCTTTTCTGTGCTTCAAATTCAAATCCAACAAATATAACATTCTCGCTGCAGGCTTAAAGAAAACTCAACACTTGAATTAAAAACATGATGGAGATTGCAAATGGAGCAAAAATAAAAAAGGCGATGGAAAACAGGACGTTGGTAAAAAACGGCCGATCCCCTCTTTATCTGTTATCAGACCGGCACTGTAGCCTGGAAGGAACTGTGGGAAAGTCGCAGGAAAAAGGTGGGACTATTGTCCGAGCATCCTGCCAGCTTCTCCGCCACCTTATTGTTTCAAACAAATACAGTTTTTCCCCTATTACTGTTGTGTTTGCAGTGTAATCTATCACATAGCAGGCAGTCATGAGCGTGTCTCAATTTCTCAAAGGCTGGGTCCATGACTAAGATCTGATTTTATATATATATATATATATATATATATATATATATATACACACACACATTTATATATACACATTGTGATCTTGTGTTTATGACTTAACTGCTGTGTATATTTTACTCACAGGGTACAACATATGATTCGAGCATAAATTGTCTATTGTTGTCCCTAAAACTTCACAACTTGTTTTTTTGCGGTTTTTTTTCCATTGGCTTTTGTTACTGTTGTTGTTTTTAATGAAATTGTATTTAATTTGGAATTAATTTGAGAGCCTACTGGTAAAAGTACAAAAATTACAACAAGCTTATGATTACTCCTACTACTACTGCTCCTACTAACAACAACAACTCGATAATGATTAAAATAATATTAATAATAACAATCCTACCACTACAAAAAAAAAATAATAGCGATAGTTTTTCAAAAAATACTTTTTGGAATGTATACTTTACACAACAGGAATAACCGTGTGCAAACAGATGCACTTTCTTTTTGTCAAATCCTACGCAGATTTAGTGCACTGATTGTGCACCCTTACAATAATGCAACCCCGATTCCAAAAAAGTTGGGACGCGGTGTAAAATGTTAATAAAAATCGTTTATCCAACGATTAAAACCAGTCATATTACGGACCTGTCGCCAATTAAACTAATTAGCAAAAATGTTTCTTTTTAGAAGCACTTACTTTTCCAGCCTTTTGTTGCCCCGTGCCAACTTTTTTGAGACGTGTCCCGTCCATCGAATTCCAAAATACCTTCTTTTTTTTTTTCTGTTAAATTGCTACATTTCCTCGGTGTAAACATTTGATCTGTTTTCTGTGTTCTACTGTGAATAACATATAGGTTTATAAGATGTGCGAATCATCGGCTCTGTAACGATTTACATTTTCTACAGCGTCCCAACTTTTTTGGAATTGGGGTTGTATTTTCATCAACTTTTAACAAACGCCAAGGAGCTGAGGGTAACAACAACAATCATTCCCATCATCATCATCATCATCATCATCATCATCATCACAATACCACATGCACACATACTTTAATTTTTTTCAATATTTTTGTCATATTTTGATGAAAACCAAGTAGCTGAATATATATTAATTATTATTATTATTATTATTATTATTATTATTGTTATTATTATTATGTTGTTGTTGTTGTTAAACTAATGAGAAAGCTATTTAGTTACAAGGGTGAGGAGTGTACATTTGGAGCCTTATCATTTTGACAAAATCATTTCATTAATGAAAAAAATCAATCGTTCCCCTGCAGATAGTTAAGTAAAAGTTAAGTGGGATATCGTACAAGAGAAGGTGAGGTAGCGAGGGACGTTCACATCTTCCAGTGCAAAATAATCTACCCTTTACCTGTCATCTGAAAAATCAATTAAACCTCAGGTGTTACAAATGATCATGATCTGTCTAATGACTTGCCATTCAGAGGCAACAGCAGTTAGAATGGCACTATAGAGAAGTTGCATTGATTGGTTTATCTCCAAGAGACTCTGAGAGTGAGTTCCTCCTCGACAAAATGCATTATCGATTGCCTTTAGATTGGGATAGATCATCACTGTGAACCCTTGCTGCTCTTTTACATAAACGTGTGCCATTCCAGAGCCATTAGACGGAGATTCATAAAGAAGCACTTCCGTTTATTTTTGTCTGTCGGAGCTCTTATGGATCGACCCGTGTGCTTCTTTCTCTCTCGTTCGCTCCGTCTCTCTCTTTCCTTCTGCGAATATTCATGAGCACTATGCCGATGAGCTTACGTGTGCCGGGGTCGGCGTGGCTCCTCCTCGGCATGTTAAACGCCTGGCTCATTTGCATACACACGGGACCGTCGGCCTGCAGCCGAACGTCGTACCCAGCCAGGTAGAAACCGTCCATGAGACAGCTTAAGCATGCTTCACAGAAAGAAAGAAAGAAGGAAAGGAAAAAAAAAAAAAACAGGCAACCATGACCCACACTGCCTGTTTACATGTCACATGCAGTTATAGAGATAAGCAGCGAAAGGTCAGCTTTTCATTTCAATAGCAGATTTGGATTTCTGGCGCGACGCTCAACGCAGGAACGTGGTGAGCCGTACGCTTGGGTGCTTTGCATAGCCTGTGTATGAACCAGAACTTTCCATATGCAAAGCAGAGTGACTGTTACAGTTGCACGGCTTTGCATTTTTGAAGGAAAATTTTTTTCATGCACATATAGAGTGAAATGACGTTGAAGCTAAAAAAAAAAAAAAAAAAAAAAAAAAAAAAAGAAGAAATTCTACATAACAGGAACTTAAAGGTTACATTTAGCAGATGATGGCTGAAATGATCATATCCAAAATCCAAAGCAGATTAGTTTGACCAAAAATGGACAATTTTCCATTGAAATATATCAAGGGGTTTTTCATAGCCAGGAGATGTTTGGTTCTATAGTTTTGTTCTGCAAAACCTTCATCCTGGGACCTAGACTTACATTCCTTACGTTGGGAGATACGTTATCGATACCTTACGTAATCCGGACAAAATATATCATCCGGTTTTTTTAAATAATAGCAGGAATACTCTTCGTTTATAAACGGAAAGTAAAGCAGAACTATATTATCAAACTCTGGAAGGCGGAGCCTAGGCGGCATAATGACAAAAAGAGATTGCCCAAGATGGCCGCCACAATAATGTCACTGTGATCAGCTATATCATTTTTAAATATATTATACTCATATAGAAAATGTTCCACGCGTGTTCTTTGGATAAATAAAGTCCAAGTGAAGCGCCTTGAAACGTACAGCATTATTCGATGTGTTGACATAATTTCCACTGAAACAGGAAGTCAGGGCGGGACATATCTGGTGACTCCTCCCCCCTTTTAAATAGACAATCTATTAGCAAACCTCACAACCCGGGCTAAACCGTACTTGAAATTTAGTACCATGGGCGCGAGGCCGCCTGTCACAAACACCTCCTTCTTCAAAGTGAACGAATTCAAGCCATTTCCCTCTCAACCAACTTACAGTTTGAAAACTGAATAAAACGTACCCATGTTCGAACTGCCGAACACACACTTACGCCCCGTGTCTGCTGATATGATTTCTCTCTCTCGACGAAGGCGACTTCGGCTATTTTTATAGCGTCGGGGGCGGGACGCTTCAGCTTCTAGAGAGCATTTGATTGGACAGGAAATCTGATGAGAAGCTGACGCTCAGAATGATGTCATGTCAATTTTGTCATTGTTTTTGGAGCACACTTACAGCTTATAGATAAGCTTAACGCTAACCTATTCCTACTAAAAAAGCCACATTTCATTTCATGGGGATTATAAGGTTTCTTACGCAAACAGGTTCTACTTGGAACCCTCGATGAGAGGGAAACCGTTTTTATATGAATGCACTCGTTCTAATACCTTATCGTTTCTCTAGGACGCATTTGAACTACTCTCGCACGGAATCGAAAACGTGTAATTGTTTATTTATTTATTTATTTTTTATCTGAGGAGATGGTTATTTCTTATTTTTTTGAAGGCGTCTCTGGCGTCAAAATGTTTTCCAACATAGGGACAACTTTAGGATGTAGGAGTTTCATGGCAGGCTGCGTTTTTTAAATTAACTCCGAGAGAGAGAGGAAAAAGAGAGAACAACTGTTTATAGTTGCTGCAGCATAAGGACTTATAACGTCGAGTGTAACTGTAAATGGATAAAAAAACTACGATTCTTCAATAAATTGTTAGCGTTTCCAACTCGCTGTTGTATAAAAGGGATTAAGAAACGCTTCGGCCGCGTCACAGCACCCCGTTGTTGATTATTTTCCTGCAATAGCTTGTTCCCATGGTGTTTTACTCTTCCCGTAATGCATTTTTATTCCTCAGACAATGCATTCGAATTGATTAGTTATTATTTATTTGTTATTGTATCATTCATTTCCGTGCCAAATGATTTATAACAACATATTAGCAACGATATAACTTAATTATTCTACACGAATAACACAAGCCAGAGATCTGTCATGATGAGTGGACAGGTTGCAACAGATTTCTATCCTGTACCCGACGTCATTTCGTTCGCACCGATTACGGATGAGACGATATCTTATCGTTCGCGATATACCGGTAGAAATCCTGCCTACGATAAAAATTAGTCTTCCCATGATAACAGCGATAAAGCCTAGTTGATGACGTATTTGCGTGCGAACCGGTCGCAGAGCGAAAACGACTACGGCGGAAGGCGGACGAGAAGCTGAGAAGGAGTTCGTCGCTAAACGACGCGCTGCTGTACCTCTACAATCTGGAACTGGTTTAGTTACAGAAAGTCAGTTTTACTTTCAGATCAATGTTTATGTTTCTGAATCGCTCAAGATCACAGCTATCACTTGTAGCTAAAAACAGTGGCGAACGGTACTGTATTTATATCGTCACTGATATCGATATCGCGATAAATACCGGAAAATATCGTGATATGTTTTGAAGTCCATATCGCCCAGCCCTAGCACTCATACATGAAATAATCTTCTACACTCGCATACGTTTCCTTTAAAAGAAAAAATATGGACAGATGGTTTTTCCTGCTCTAAACTCTATAAATTGCACTAGGTGGTAGGTTTTTTTTTTTTTTTTTTAAAGTGATCTGTACAGCAGTGCATTTGTCGGGCTTCGGTGTAACATCTTAGCGAGATGGTCCATACAAGAAGATGTAATCTGAAGGATAGTCGGTACGATAAGAACGCAAGCTGGAAGAGATTAGAATGACACACTGCGCATTTGTTTACGTTAGCCTGCTTGGCTAAGTGCCGCCTGGAAGTGGAAGTGTACGAGGGCTTAGGCCACGGCTCATGCATTATGCATGATGTTGTGGCATTGCATCTCGGCAACGCAGCCCACGTCTCCTTAAAGTTACACATGCTCGCGTCTCTGTCGAACAGCCGAGCTGCACTATCGCACAGCGTCCACACACATCTGTTTGGCATTTCAGGAAGCGCAAAAATAGGGTGTGGAGCTTATCGTGAGAACAGTTTTATCATACGAGTTTTAACGGTACATGACATTCACTTCCACAGGGAACTACAGAGGTAGAAGACCAGTGACAAGCAAGACGAGCTCCGGCTTCGCATACATTATTTTCCTACGACTGGAATATACAGAGTTGCAAATGGATCGTTTGCTAGATAACTAATAAATTCACACATACACATTGATACTAATAAGCCAGTAATATGTCTGTCTTGGACAGTATTCAGCCAGGAGTTGTGTTGTGATCAGTGTGGGCAGGAAAAGAAGCAAGGAGACAATGTACACAATCTCAATAAAAGATTCGTTTAATGTATATATCGTGGATAATGTATATATCTAATCAAATGTAATCCGGTTTAATTGTGACGTTATCAGAAAACGGTCCGTCCATTCTCCGTTCCTTCCTCGTGAAGAAGCTCACTTTCGACTGCCTGATCATATTCCGTCCGATTTCCGTACTCATAAGGAAAGCCTATTGCGCGAACATTAACCTTCCTAACTTTCCATCCCAATCGAGTCATGTTGAGTTATGCTGCTCTAAAGTCTAGGGATAAAAGAAAGGATAAAAAAGCCACTCGCTAGAAGTACGATACAGATTATAAAACAAGTATGTGACCTTCACATTGTGCAAAGTTAAAGTAATAACGTGTGTGTCTGTGTGTGTGTGTGTGTGTGTGTGTGAGAGAGAGAGAGAGAGAGAGACAGAGAGAGAGAGAGAGAGGAGGAGGAGGAGGAGGAGGATAGAGCTCTTGTTCTTCTCAGTTTCATAAATGAAAGATTTATTTAGCAACACAGAAAAAAGGTCACTGTTTGAATGCAAAGCAGAGACGCATGATAGCCAACGGCAATTTTTCCGCTATTCTTTTCCTGTTAAACAAACTTCTGAACATCTTCAACAAGCGAGCAGTGCAGCTGATTGTATCCGTCATGCTGCTCTGTAGCTATGTTAGCTAGCGAGCGATGTCATCCCTGTAGCAATGTTGCTAACGTTACGAAAAGCCAGCTAACTAGTTTGCGTTTTCGCCTCAGGATGAAACATTCGAGGATCGTTTACCCCACATGGTACTCTTCTCCGCTCTTAAATGATCCGAGGCTCTCGGTCCGGATGAAGAAAACACAAAACCGCTACATTTTCTGATAGATTATATACACCAGAGAACATAGCTGATACTGAGTATTGCGTAATCGGTCATTTATTCCTTTCTGAGGCGAGTCATTTCCCCGTCTTTCACTTCTAGTGACGTGCGTATTGTTTGCATCACAGGAATCAGAAAGTGTTTCTCAGATACGGCGACCACAAGAGATTGAGCCGCTTCAGCTGCGTGAGCTGGAGCTGAACAGCGAATGAACGGCGGTGTGAAGCGCTTTACTGGCGGGTTAATGAACTCGTCCAAACGCATCCTATACGCATAAGAGATGAATCAGACTTTTACACACGACATCAACCGAGTATTACGACCTGCTTCTGCACGACATGACCCGGACGCACACGTGAGCTCGGACTTCGGAAAGGTAGAAGACGCTTTGTGAATACCGAATCGTGCAAACGCCGCGAAATTCTGAAGAGAATTACCGTCGATTTTTCCGCTGATCCGGGCCAAGACGCATCATGTCACGACATCACGACGGACGTTCCGCCAAAGCCCTCTTCGATTCACGTGTGTCAAACACGCGTACAGATAAAAGGTCTCGTTTACCGCCAAACATCACTGTCAGACAATTTCGTGCGAATGCAATTTCGCCAACTTAAGTAGTTTTCTGCTATAAATAAATAAATAAATAAAAACACAAAGAATTCCGTAAATTATTTTCCAAAGCTGTAGCACAATCAAGCATTTTTGGCCGCGACAATCACACGAAACTCTCGTGAAGTCCTGTACGGACTGGAACAACGCACTAAAACAAGGAAAATTAATAATTAAAGCATAAACAATTCACAAGATTGAATTAGTCCATTTTATTCATTGTTTTAGTTGTGTGCTTTTATTTTATTCGTGTTTCACTTATTTAGGTTATACATATATATATATATATATATATATATATATATATATATATATATATATATATATATATATATATATATATATATTTCCAATTCCAACGTCTGAATATTCTTAAGCATTAAAAGTTCATTGCGCTTTAAAAGAGTGTACTTGCATTAGTATACTGTTATATTTATCATTATATCATATATATATATATATATATATATATATATATATATATATATATATATATATATATTTTATATAAATAAAAAATACAATTATACATCGTCCAATAAAAGTAGTCGTCGTGACAGACCTACGTCTGCGTTCACCGCGGACCCATTCACAAGACTACACCGTACGTGCGTGGGTACGTTGACCTCGGACCTACAGGAACGAAGGAAACTGTTCAGACATGACGTCAAACACGATCTGTGGTTGTGTGTCACTGCTCAGATCAGTGTTCCTCAATGACGAGAGGGTCCATGGGATAGTTTTTTGGGGGGAAAAAATGGTGAATTATTTTGGTGAATTATTTCAAATGATACTTTGCATCATTTCTTTATACGTCAAAGACTTTTGGTAAAAATATAACACTACGTGCTTAGTCATGTGCACCCGCGCCTCTGACTAGCGTAGCTGAGCGTGCTCATTCTGTAGTGTCCTCGAGCCGTGCTCGCCGTGTCCTTACGAGCGCAAGGTTCGCACCGTGTCCAGCACTGATGGGTTCGATTAAAAAGAAAACAAGGATGATTGAGAGTGATAATCGGTTTAAGCGTAATGTTAGCAAAAAAAAAAAAAAAGATTTAAAAAATGCGAGGACATTTGACTGTTCACCCACTTGACCTGACACTGAGGGGTTAAATGAAACGTGTACGACGTGACATGTGAACGTCAGGGTGGAAAAATGTCACTCTTAACGTGAAAGCAATCTGAACAGCAGGCAGTTAATACCGAACTGAACATTTCTTACATCTGACACTTGTCGTTTTAGGAAAAATCAGACCATATATGTTATCATTATGTTTTATAATTACTCATCTGTAGCTTATATATTCATATTCGTATTCATGTGTACAAACAATGAGGTGTTCATAGTGTACATATTATTATTATTATTATTATTATATTCCATTCTATTCCTATTTAATGTGTATGTTCTTATCTGTAGTGTGTCATAGAGCTGCTGTGACGAGGGAATTTCCCCAGTGTGATATCAATAAAGTTTATCTAATCTTATCTTAAATATTATTATAATATACATATTAGCCTATGTGTGGGATCTTCAAGGATCAGTCAGAATATGCTAGGGCTGCAAGGTTGAGAAGCACTGGTTTATAGACTCCAGTAGTTCTGGTTCAGCTGGTTAATCCTAATACTGTGTTTACATTTACATTGATTCATTTAGCGGACGCTTTTCTTTTTTTTTTTTTTCATCCAAAGCGACTTACAAATGAGGAAATACAAGCAAAGCGATATATCAAGCGGAGAACAGTACACACAGTGCTACCGTACAAGACCTTTTAATTGAGTTCTAGAGAAGCAAAGTGCGCCGAGTCGAGGTGTAAGAGCCAGAGTAAGGTGTTTTTTTTTGTTTGTTGTTTTTTAAAGGATGATGTGGGGTTTTGGGGATTAGTTAGGTGTTCATGGAAGAGGTGGGTCTTTAGGTTGTTTTTTGGAGTGGTTATGGTCTGGTGATGAGTCAAGTCTGGAACTGGAGCAGAACTTCAGTCCTGTATGCTTACTACATACAAAGAGCCAGGGATATCAGTGTGTGTGTGTGTGTGTGTGTGTGTGTGTGTGTGTGTGTGTGTGTGTGTGTGTGAGAGAGAGAGAGAGAGAGAGAGAGAGAGAGGGAGAGAGAGAGACTTTAAATCAGTGTAGAGTTAATAAAGCGTTAATAAAGTCTGTGCAGTTTGCTGGGATCATTCCTCAGAGTAACGCCTCCACGTGGGTTCTCCCAAGACTCGGGTCAAAATACTGTGAAATAAAACATCTGACATGAACTTGATCAAATGTGTGTGTGTGTGTGTGTGTGTGTGTGTGTGGAGTTGGAGTTTGCTGCACACACACTTCTGGTTTTAGGAAACAGTGGAGTTCACATTTAAAGCCTATGCAAAGTGAGCAGAGTGAAATAGACATCTGAACAACTGAAAGTGCAAGAGAGAGAAACCGCAAGGCAAAAACAAACAAACAAACAAACAAGCAAGCAAGCAACAACACACAAACAAAAACACGCAAATACGCGCGCGCGCGCACGCGCGCACATGTCGGTGTTTACTGCGCCGCGCACGCACAAACAACTTTCAGGCAAAAACAACAACAAATAAGACACACACACACACTGAGACTGAGACAGAGAGGTATACACACCACACGGCGCGGAGAACTCACCTCAGTCCGGGCCTGCAGCCGCTTGTTCAGCTCATAGATCCGGTACTCGGGCTGCACGGCGTACGGCGCGTGTCTCCGGTAGAAGGGCCCGAACGGAGAGGCGTAGAACGGGTCGTGAGCCGGATTGGACATGCCTGATACCTAAAGCCTTAAAGCTGCTGCTGCTGCTGCTGTTGTTCGCACAGCCACGATTCAGCATCCGCGCAGCGCACGTGGAAACGCACTCCGACACGCCGCGCGCGCTCGCTCTCTCCCGGCACTGTTACACTCCCCCCCCCCCCCCCCCCCCTCCCTCCACCTCTCCCCGCCTCCCCGCCTCCGCGCGCGTTTACCGAACGCACGCGGGGAGAGGAGGAGGAGGAGGAGGAGGCGCGGCGCTCATTGGCCAGCAGCTGGAGGGAAGTAAGAGAAAGTCTGTGCAGCTTCATCTTAAACCGCACCAGTGTGTGTGTGTGTGTGTGTGTGTGTGTGTGTTTCAGGCGGTTTAATCAGTGATGAATGCAGGACACTATTTACAAGCAGAAAGCAAAAATCCGCTCCTAGATTTTGCGCGAGACGGATAATCTGATAGCGGACACGCAAAGGGAAACGCACGAGCGTGTCGGGTTTACAAGAAAACGTCCTGTTATTACAAGAGAGAAACATGTCGTTACTACAAGAAAACAAAATCAGAAGCTTATCTTGGAATAACGTGTTTTCTCAGAATAAGATGTTTCTCATAATAACAACATGCTTTTCTCGTAATAACAAAATATTTATCTTGTAATAACAAAATGTTTATCTTGTAATAACAAAATATTTATCTTGTAATAACAATATGTTTATCTTGAATTAACAACATGCTTTTCTTGTAATAACAAAATGTTTGTCTTGTAATAACAAAACGTTTATTTTGTAATAACAAAATGTTTATCTTGTAATAACAAAATGTTTATTTTGTAATAACAACATGCTCTTCATGTAATAACAAAATGCTATTCTTGTAATAACAAAATGTTTATCTTGTAATAACAAAATATTTATCATGTAATAACAAAATATTTATCTTGTAATAACAAAATGTTTATCTTGTAATAACAAAATGCTTTTCTTGTAATAACAAAATGCTTTTCTTGTAATAACAAAATGTTTATCTTGTAATAACAACATGCTTTTCTTGTAATAACAAAATGTTTATCTTGTAATAACAAAATGCTTTTCTTGTAATAACAAAATGTTTATCTTGTAATAACAAAATGTTTATCTCCTAATAACCAAATAACAAAATGTTTATCTTGTAATAATAACGTTTATCTTGTAATAACAAAATGTTTATCTTGTAATAATAACGTTTATCTTGTAATAACAACATGTTTATCTTGTAATAACAAAATGCTTTTCTTGTAATAAAATGTTTATCTTGTAATATCAACATGCTTTTCTTGTAATAACAAAATATTTGTCTTGTAATAACAAAATGTTTATCTCCTAATAACCAAATAACAAAATGTTTATCTCGTAATAACAAAATGTTTATCTCGTAATAACAAAATGTTTATCTTGTAATAACAACATGCTTTTCTTGTAATAACAAAATGTTTGTCTTGTAATAACAAAATGTTTATCTCCTAATAACCAAATAACAAAATGTTTATCTTGTAATAACAAAATGTTTATCTTGTAATAACAACATGCTTTTCTTGTAATAACAAAATGTTTATCTTGTAATAACAACATGTTTATCTTGTAATAACAACATGCTTTTCTTGTAATAACAAAATGTTTGTCTTGTAATAACAAAATGTTTATCTCCTAATAACCAAATAACAAAATGTTTATCTTGTAATAACAAAATGTTTATCTTGTAATAACAACATGCTTTTCTTGTAATAACAAAATGTTTATCTTGTAATAACAACATGTTTGTCTTGTAATAACAAAACATTTATCTTGTAATAACAAAATGTTTATCTTGTAATAACAAAAAGTTTATCTTGTAATAACAACATGCTCTTCTTGTAATAACAACATGTTTATCTTGTAATAACAAAAAGTTTATCTTGTAATAACAAAATGCTTTTCTTGTAATAAAATGTTTATCTTGTAATATCAACATGCTTTTCTTGTAATAACAAAATATTTGTCTTGTAATAACAAAATGTTTATCTCCTAATAACCAAATAACAAAATGTTTATCTCGTAATAACAAAATGTTTATCTCGTAATAACAAAATGTTTATCTTGTAATAACAACATGCTTTTCTTGTAATAACAAAATGTTTGTCTTGTAATAACAAAATGTTTATCTCCTAATAACCAAATAACAAAATGTTTATCTTGTAATAACAAAATGTTTATCTTGTAATAACAACATGCTTTTCTTGTAATAACAAAATGTTTATCTTGTAATAACAACATGTTTATCTTGTAATAACAACATGCTTTTCTTGTAATAACAAAATGTTTGTCTTGTAATAACAAAATGTTTATCTCCTAATAACCAAATAACAAAATGTTTATCTTGTAATAACAAAATGTTTATCTTGTAATAACAACATGCTTTTCTTGTAATAACAAAATGTTTATCTTGTAATAACAACATGTTTGTCTTGTAATAACAAAACATTTATCTTGTAATAACAAAATGTTTATCTTGTAATAACAAAAAGTTTATCTTGTAATAACAACATGCTCTTCTTGTAATAACAACATGTTTATCTTGTAATAACAAAAAGTTTATCTTGTAATAACAAAATGCTTTTCTTGTAATAAAATGTTTATCTTGTAATATCAACATGCTTTTCTTGTAATAACAAAATATTTGTCTTGTAATAACAAAATGTTTATCTCCTAATAACCAAATAACAAAATGTTTATCTCGTAATAACAAAATGTTTATCTTGTAATAACAAAATGCTTTTCTTGTAATAAAATGTTTATCTTGTAATAACAACATGCTTTTCTTGTAATAACAAAATGTTTATCTTGTAATAACAAAATTCTTGTTGTAATAAGTTGATTTCTAGTAATAAGAAGATGCTTTTATTGTAATACTAAGATGTTTTCTCATAATAATTATTTCTTGTCTTAACAAAAGGATTTCTCATAGTAACAAAATGTTGTCTCATAACAATGGTAGTAACCACTTTCTCCTGGTCAGGGTCATTCTGGAGCCAGAGCATATCCCAGGAACACTGGGAATTCCCACTGGGAAACCCATACAGACATAGGAAGAACATGCAAAACAGATCCTGGAGCTGTGAGGCAGCAACTCAATCAGCTGCGCCACCATACACACAACAGTCCCATTCTTCTAACAACCACACACAGTTTTCTGAACTGTTAGTAGTGACCAAAATAACAAGATCACGAGTCGAGGCAGCAGAAACCAGGTTCCACGACAGGGTCAGTGGGCTTACTCTCCATGATAGTGTGAGGAGTTCGAGACCCTCGATGCTTCTCTGATTTAACAGGTGGTTTAGACGTGTTATAAGGATCCCACCCTATGTCCTACTGGATGAAGAACCTTTACACATGCTGGAAAAAGGTCATCTCCTAGTCGGCTTAATAATATATAAAAAGGCAAAGTGTCCATAATTTGTCCAGACTATTCGGTTTTTGTTCTGACGTGCCTCTTCACTCCACCCTGGGACACTATTAGGAATGTCATGTCAGAGCTGAATGGGTTAACAATTATCTCTTCACCGTCCGTGACAATAGGATGAATTTAACCAATCTCCATCTAATTCACACAAGTTCAGCATTTTTAATTAATGTGATAAGACATCTATTTTGGTTTAAACCTCCTCAGATTAAATGAAAGTTGGACTTCCAGATGCCCCAGGCCAAGAGATAGTTAATTATAAAAGTTAACGAAAAAATCTATTAATAAACCCCGTAATTAAAAATTACATTATTTAAGATCTCAAAACCTTTCCAATCGGCATTTCTTAAAAGGGTTGGCTTGTTTGCCCAAAGCAAGTTTTTCGGTGGGTGTGTTTTCTTCCACACAGTTTCCTCTGCAGGGGAAAAAAATATCTTGACTTTCCTCCGGCTAAGATTGAGCTCTGCTGCAGAGGAGAAGGAGAGAGAGAGAGGGAGAGAGACTGGCTTGGGCCTGGCTTTTAATTGGGATTGTCTGTGTGTGTGTGTGTGTGTGTGTGTGTGTGTGTGTGTGTGTGTGTGTGTGTGTATGGAGGGGGAGATAGGCACGCCGAGGTGCGAGAGGGGAAAATCGAAATGGGTCAGGACACACATAGACACTTCTCTGCCAGGCTCCCCGCTGTTACTATGGTAACCCACCATGGTGCGCTGTGCACGCCGGCGCCTCGGCAGGTTTGAACCCAAACACACACATACACACACACACACACACACTCATGCGCATGACTTTGCACAGACATTTACATATACTGGCAGGAATCTTGGCTCATTCTGACTGATAGACTGGTACATCCTGTTCTAGAAATTTCCTCTGATTGATTTCACCTTATTTTATTTGATGAATTTTGTATTAGGTAGATTCTATCAGACAGTCCAGACTTTGTATTTATTACTCCCTTAAACTTTCAGGACACATCACTGGGCCCATACTTACATTCCATACCTTCACTACTACATAGCCTTTACTACAAAAGTATGAATTTCGCTTTAAGGTGAATATCCCAGACTTTAAGGGGTTAATCTATAGGCATGTGAATGCAGAATTGTCATTCAGGGTACTTCTCCAACAGCAGAATTTTTTGTATTCCAAAAAAAAAACAACAAAAAAAAAAAACACACACACACACACACAAAAAAAACAACAACAAGCAAATAAATAAATAAATAAAAAGAACTGACGCAAAAAGATGAAAATGAGATGGAAAAAAGAAAACAGTGTAACAGTCACATTGAAGACAGGGGAAAAAAAAGTCCAAATTTTTACTGCAAGTAAACTATTGGAAAGGTTATGCTGATGAAGGGTTTTTAAATTTCAATGATGATAACAACAGGATGGAAAATCCACATCGTGACAAATCGGAGATGATTTTCATTTATAAGCCATTGTAGAAGAAACGCCATGCTGGTGCAGTGTGTAGTGTCGCTACTTCCAATAACCCCGGTTTGATTCTGCGCTCGGGTTACTGTCTGCGTTAGATAGATAGAAAGAAAGATAGATAGATAAATAGATATACTTTATTAATCTCTCGAGGGAAATTGTTCAAATGTTCTCCCTTTGTCCATGTAGACTTCCTCTGGGTTCTCTGGTTTTCTCCCATTTCCCCAAACAGCACCAGTAGAATGAATGAGTGGCGACGCTAATTTGCACCTAGGTGTGAAATCCCTGTGCATTAGTGCTCACAAAACCCCCCGAACCCACCATGACCCGACCAGGATGAATCACTTACTGCACATAACACAATAAAAACGCAATACTCGGTGGAGCTTGCAAGTTTTCGGCAAATCTGGGCCAAGACGCGTGACCTGCCGTCATCACGACGCGCATTCGGCCAAAGCACTCTTCAGGTGCGTCCGACATGAGTACAGCGGAAAGGTATAATTTGCTGACAAACATTTCTGTGAAAGTGCGTGCAATACAATTTCTTGGAATTGCAATTTCACCTATCCAAGTAGATTTCCACGAAAAAAATCGGCCGCAATGATCACAATAAAAATCCGGCATGGACCGGCTCATGCAGGTTGAGAATTAACTGCGTGTTTTTTGCATTTGATGGCAACGTTAATGCATGTTTACCACGCAGTATACATAACCAACCAGCAAGAAACAGATCTGCTAGCCCCACCCCTGAGCACAATTAAAGTATTTCCCCCCTGTTAAAAGTACCAAAAAGTTGGGTACTAGTTCCAGCTGCTTTTGTATATTTTGTGGTACTTGCACAAGATCGACAGAAACGAATAATCCTCAGAGTCGGGGTGAGAAATACTACATCATTCTACAACGTGCGAAACGTGCGTTAACGACATGCACTCACTGTCTGCTTTAATACTGTGGTTCTCAAGCTTTTTCAGCATGAGGGTGCATCCCTTTGTGGCCCACTAGGGTCATCAAATTTTCGCACGTTTGTTTTTTTTCACGCTAGGCTCTTCCGTATTAACGTCCTCAGCTAAGAGACTACGTCCTCTACCTAAAACGGCCCCCAATTTGAGAACCACTGCTTTAATAGGAACACCTGTACACCCACTCAACTCATGCAGTTATCCATTCAGCCAATCACGTGGCAGCAGTACACTGCATAAAATCATGCAGATACAGGTCAAGAGCTTCAGTTAATGGTCACATCAAACATCATAATGGGGAAATAGTCTCTGGAGTTTACACAGAATGGTGCGAAAAACTAAAAACATCGAGTGAGTGACAGTTCTGTGGGCGGAAACGCCTTGTTGATAAGAGAGGAAAACGGAGAAATCGGTTCAAACTGCCAGGAAGTGTATAGTAACTCAAATAATCACTCTTTACATCCGTGGTGAGCAGAAAAGCATCTCAGCATGCACAAAACATCGAACCTTGAGGTGGATGGGCTACAAAAGCAGAAGACCACAGCAGGTTCCTCTCCTGTCAGCACAGAAAATGAATTTGATGTTATCATGGACACAATTTGTTAGAAACTGCCGGCACAAACAATAATCTTTTTCTAGACATGGAGAAATAAGCCGATATTTTATATAAATATAAACAAGTATTTCCATTTTCTGTTTACACAGTAAATGGTGCAACATCCTTATAGTTGTCTTAATCGTGTTAATATAGTTTCAGTTTTTTTTTTTTTTTTTTTTTTTTAAATTTGTTAAAATAGTTTCAATTAAATAACATTATTTTTTTTCTAATGGTGTTAATATCGTACTTAGCCGCTGAAGGGCGGTACTAAATGAAAAAAAGAAAGGAAAAGATCTTTAAACAATATAATAACAAATGACTTCCCCCGGCTCTTAATGTATCGTGTTATCTTCTCGAGCATCGGTGAACGTTCGCACCTTGTGTAATAGTCGTGTATGAGACGAGTCCCTCAGTCGTCCTCGGCGTGAAAAGACGGATCTCGACATCATATAGTCGTTGTTTAAAGGAAATGAGTCAAATATGTAGAAGATGCTGGAAAAGTGAAGAATGTGCCGGACCTGGAGGATTTTCCTGAAGAACAGTGGGCGGTTTAACCGCTCAGGACGAACAAGGGACTCGTGAACAACTCTCACAAAACGTTAAAACATCCAGGTAACGACACACGGGCTTAAGAATCGAGCGTGTGTAAACTTTTGCACCGGTTCGTTGGTGTAAACTCGGTTATTATTGTGTCTTGTGGATTATATTTAAACATCTATTATGTGCAATAGCTTCTTCAGGACAGGACTAAATAAACAACTAAATGCGATTTTCTTGATCCTTTTTGCAGATTGAACATTTTGCAGATTCTGCAAGGTGTGTGTAAACTTATGAGCACAACTGTACGTACATAATAAAGGTCCAAAAGATGGATGGAAAAAGATCGAAGTGAAGGAATAATTATTTCGAATGATTTCGCAGTGAATTTCTCGCATCGGTCAAGTTCTCGGATGGATATGTGCTGTAGTGAGATGGAGATAAGTCCAATCAATTGGACTTCTAATCAGATACTGGCTGTCAAAATAAATGTCCTCGATCCAATCTTTCAACGAATTTTCTCCCTTGTCACTTCTGCGGATATCCAGGCGTAAATATGGTAGAACGTGCGATTGAGACACATGAAAGGTCTTCAGGAACGTTCACATTGATTCACTTGACAGAAGATCAGATCTACGCTTCTAGCGAAGGAGCTGAAGGTTCAAATCTCTTACTGAAGGTTGTAACAGTAGCTCTTGGTCTGTATTAG
>NC_030423.2:25653902-25661402 GCF_001660625.3 Ictalurus punctatus
CAATAACAATAATAATAGTAATAATAATAATAGTGATAATAATAACAACAACAACAACACTAACAACAACAATAATAATGATAATAATAATAATAATAATAATAACAACAACAACAACAAAACAACAACAGCAATAACAATAATAATAGTAATAATAATAATAGTAATAATAGTGATAATAATAACAACAACAACACTAACAACAACAACAATAATAATGATAATAATAATAATAATAATAATAACAACAACAACAACAAAACAACAACAGCAATAACAATAATAATAGTAATAATAATAATAGTAATAATAGTGATAATAATAACAACAACAACAACACTAACAACAACAACAACAACAATAATAATGATAATAATAATAATAATAATAATAATAATAATAATAATAGTAATACTATATATTTATTTGAAATGAAGCATTAATATTAGTCAGACTGGTGTGTCCTCAGTGAGATGGAGGCAGTTCAGGACACTGAATCTCTAGAGTGCGCGTGTTCCGGACTTGTGGAGCATAAAAACAAAAGGGCCGACGTGTGTTTTCCCCTCGGGACGTTCAGAAAGACGCCACTGGAGGATCTGACATCTCTATTCTCTCTGTGGAACCTGTGTGACGTGAGAGACGTTCACGTGTACACGCCATTACCGGCTTTAAACTCACACTTTCTACAGAATACAACATTTACATGAAAATATCTGTAAGGAATACTAAGTTTGAGACAGTAATCCCTCTGACTCAGGCACAGAGTCAGAGAGTCAGAGAGTCAGAGAGTCAGAGATCACCTCGCCTCCGCTCCTCCTCTGTGCCTGTATTCATTTCTTTTCTTTTTCCACCCTCCTCCCCCTTTTCTGGATTTGAGACTTCAAAAAATTCCTATGGGATTTTCTGTGCAGACACGGAAACACTGAGATCACCCCCCCCCCCCCTCCCCCCGTCTCTCTCTCTCTCTCTCCTCCTGTCTGACCCCATCTCTTTCCTCTTTCTCTACTCCCCTCTCTCCCTGCTTAACTCTTTTCCATCTCTCTCTCTCTGCTTAACCTCTCTTTCTCTCCTCCATCTCTCTCTCTGCTTAACCTCTCTTTCTCTCCTCCATCTCTCTCTCCCTTCTTACCATCTCTTTCTCTCCTCCATCTCTCTCTCTGCTTAACCTCTCTTTCTCTCCTCCATCTCTCTCTCTGCTTAACCTCTCTTTCTCTCCTCCATCTCTCTCTCTGCTTAACCTCTCTTTCTCTCCTCCATCTCTCTCTCTGCTTAACCTCTCTTTCTCTCCTCCATCTCTCTCTCTGCTTAACCTCTCTTTCTCTCCTCCATCTCTCTCTCTGCTTAACCTCTCTTTCTCTCCTCCATCTCTCTCTCTGCTTAACCTCTCTTTCTCTCCTCCATCTCTCTCTCTGCTTAACCTCTCTTTCTCTCCTCCATCTCTCTCTCTCTGCTTAACCTCTCTTTCTCTCCTCCATCTCTCTCTCTCTGCTTAACCTCTCTTTCTCTCCTCCGTCTCTCTTCCTGCTTAACCTCTCTTTCTCTCCTCCGTCTCTCTTCCTGCTTAACCTCTCTTTCTCTCCTCCATCTCTCTCTCTGCTTAACCTCTCTTTCTCTCCTCCATCTCTCTCTCTGCTTAACCTCTCTTTCTCTCCTCCGTCTCTCTTCCTGCTTAACCTCTCTTTCTCTCCTCCGTCTCTCTTCCTGCTTAACCTCTCTTTCTCTCCTCCATCTCTCTCTCTGCTTAACCTCTCTTTCTCTCCTCCATCTCTCTCTCCCTTCTTAACATCTCTTTCTCTCCTCCATCTCTCTCTCCCTTCTTAACCTCTCTTTCTCTTTTACATCTTTCTTACTTTCTTCTCTCCTCTTTCTACCTCTACTTTTCGTTCTCCCCCTCTTCTCATCTCATTATCGTTCTTTATTTCTCTCTCTCTCCCTCTCTCTCATGTTCTCTCACTCTCCATTTTACTTCCCCCTCCCATCCCTTTACCTCTTTCTCTCTTTCTCGATTTACTCTTCTTCCATTCCCCATCCCTTCTTCTCACTCTTTCTCTCTATTCCCTCCTTTCTCTATTCTTCCAATCACTATTCTTCCTCTCTCCTCCATTTCCCTCCATCCCCCCTTCCTGCCCTTGTTCTCTGAAACCTTCTTTCTGTTCCAATATTTCTCTCTCTCCATTCTGCTCCCTCTTTCTGCCTCTCAATACCCCCTCAATCTCGCTCTCCCATATCTTCTCTACTGTCTCTCTATCCCCCTTTTTTGTCTATTTAATCCCTCTCTCTCTGTCTCTCTCTCTCTCTTTCTCTCACACCATCTCTCTGTCTTCATCCACACACACACACACACACACACACACACACACACACACACACACACACACACACACACACACATCTCCAGCCCTTTCAGTTCTCGGTCATTATTTTGTTCTCATCCTAATCTGCACTGATGGAGGAAGTGTGATGATGTGAGTACTGGAGAAACAACTCACAGGGGTTCGTTGCCTTGAAACGACCTTGTATGACTCACACACACACACACACACACACACACACACACACACTGGATGATGAGTTTTGAGCTTCAGTATTTTACAGAACTAATCTGAGACCAGCGTTGTTCTTTTAATGCCAGGCAACCATGCGGCAATGAACATCAGCTCAGATTTACGCGTGTGGTTACATGAGGTCATTGTTGTAACACGCCGTTCATGACAAGTCACGTGTTTATAAAGACGTACGCTTCATTTGTTTCATTTTTGTTCATTTTCTATATACGTGAAACATCAACAGAACAGGACACAGGTCTTAAAAAGTAGACAAAGAGAATCCAAGTAAACAATTGAGACAAAAATATTATGCTTGGTCATTTATTCATTGAGGAAAATGATCCAATATTACACATCTCTGAGTGGCAAAAAGTATGTGAACCTCGAGGATTAGCAGTTTAATTTGACGGTGTAATTAGAGTCAGGTGTTTTCAATCAATCTCATGACGATCAGGTGTGAGGGAGTGAGCGCCCTGTTTTATTTAAAGAACAGGGATCTATCAAAGTCTGATCTTCCCAACACACGATTGTGGAAATGTATCCTGGCACGAACAAAGGAGATCTCTGAGCACCTAAGTAAAAGTCTTCTTGATGCTTATCAGGGTGGAAACGTTTTCAAAACCATCTCTAAAGAGTTTGGATTCCACCAATCCACAACCAGATGGATTTCCTCCATTTGTACAAAATCTAAGACCACTGTTACTGTCCCCAGGAGTGTAATAGTCCACGAGGTCACAAAGGGACCCAGGGTAACTTCTAAGCAACTTAAGGCTTCTCTCATGTCGGCTAATGTTAATGTGAATGAGTCCACCATCAGGAGATCAACAAAGAACAACAACGGTGTGAATGGCAGGGCTGCAAGGAGAACGTCACTGCTCTCCAAAGAGAACATTGCTGCACGTGTGCAATTTGCTAAAAATCACGTGGACAAACCAGAAGGCTGTTGGAAAAATGTTCCGTGGATGGATGAGAACAAAATAGAAGCGATATGTTTGGAGAAAGGAAAACACCGCATTCTAACATAAGAACCTTATACCAGCTGTGAAACACGGTGGTGGTAGTATCATGGTTCGGGGCCTGTTTTGCTGCATCTGGTGGAGGACGGCTTGCCATCGTTGATGGAGCAATGGATTCTGAAATATTCCAGCGAATTCTAAAGGAAAATGTCAGGACACCTACCTGTAACCGAATCTGTAGAGAAGGTGGGTCATGCAGCAAGACGATGACCCTAAACACACAAGTCGTTCTACCAAAGAACGGTTAAAGAGGAGTAAGGTTGGAATGTTTTGGAATGACCGAGTCAAAGTTCTGACCTTAATCCAATAGAAATGTTGTGGAAGGACCTGAAGCAAGCAGATCATGTGAGGAGACCCACCCACGGTGCCCTCCACTAATATTGGCACCCGTGGTAAATACGAGCAAAGAAGGCTGTGAAAAATTGTCTTTATTGTTTATCCTTTAGATCTTTTGTTCAAACAATTCACAAAAATACCCTGCTGTGGATATTAAACAATTGCAAACAAAACACAGATTTATCCAAAAAAAAAATATCTTCGTTAAATATAGGTATGCAACAATTATTGGCACCCTTTTAGTCAATACTTTGTGCCAGCTCCCTTTGTCAAGATAACAGCCCTGAGTCTTCTCCTATAACGCCTGATGAGGTTGGAGAATACATGGCGAGGGATCTGAGACCGTTCCTCCGTACAGAATCTCTCCAGAGCCTTCACATTTCCAGGTGTATGCGGTGGACTCTCCTCTTCAGGTCACCCCACAGGTTTCTATGGGTTTCAAGTCAGGAGTGTTTCAAGGGTTTCAAGTCAGACTGTGTCGCACCCTGCCCAGAGTGTCCTCCACCTTGTACCCCGAGTTCCCTATGACCCTGTGTAGTAAAAGTTGTTTGGAAAAACTATGGATGGATGGATGGATTTTCCTCTAACAGGACACCGTGTCATGTTCGTGTCTGGGTACGTCTCAGAACGTCACACAGGTTGTGTTCCAAAAAGAGATTTAAAATCATCAAGTGACGCCTTTCTGAACATCCCAAGGGTTAAACAGCAAAAAAGGAAAAAAAAAAGAAAAAAAGAAAAAAAAGAAAAGCAAAACGGCCTTTTGTTTTTATGCTCCAAAAATCTGGAACACACGCCCTCTGGAGATTTGGTAGCATGAATTACCCCACCCCACCCAGGAGACCAGTTTTACTGACACTAGTCATTTTTTTTATTTTTATAAATAACATTTATAATAACGTTTTTATTATGATTAGTGTCATACCAATCACACAGAAATCAGAACATCTGAATCAGAGTGAAAATATGACACAAACACAGTTTATTGCTGTCCTTATGACACTCTTTAGGGTTTTATGCTTCATGTTTCTCTCGACATCTCTGAGATCTTTAACCGAATAACACCAACACTCAGTGCCAAGTGCTGGAGTGGCAGCTTACGACTCCTGAGCGGCTCTAAGTGGATCTCCCCGGCCTAGCGTTGGCACTGTGCTCTCAGTAAACGGACAGGGGTCATTTAGAGGGCATGTAGCACGTGGCAAGGGACAAGACCCTGGTGAGGAACCTGGCTGTGGGCCAAGCAAAACCTTCGACTAGCTCACTGCACGGCATCTTACTCAATCACATCTATGAGATGTTTCACCACAATCAGGGACCTCGCAGACTGTGTATGACTACGAGTACACAAGTACAAATGTACAGAAATTCAAAAATTAAAAATAAAGGCTAATAATAAACAGATTCAAAATGTGTCGACGTCTGTTTGTTGATGTGGCGAGGTTTTTTGTAAGGAGATGTCTACTTAACATTTAAGGAAGGAGTCTTCAGCGTCAGTGCTCAGTTTCTCGTAATGGTCTGTAAGATTTCCATTACGAGAAAGTCCTCAAGACAAAAGAGTTTGCGCGTTCCAGTTTCTTGGTAACGTACCAAGCTACGTTGTCGTCGTCAACCCCCCCCCCCAAAGCCAGAGATAGTGTTAACACTAATTGACATTTCTTGGAAGTTCCACAACATTGAGTCTCATTCATCAATCTTTTTAGTAAAGTTGTGCGTAAACATTTTCCCAAGCTAAACCAAACTATAGATTTACAACAGCTTTGGTAACTTCGTAACTTCTTCGAACGTATGCGCGTTGATGTCGATGAACGCCAATCACCCGTAAAGTGCCGAGCACATGCACGCCACAGCTCATTTGCAATTAGCTGAAAGTACAAACTGAAGATAAAACTGTGGAAGAAGATCAATTTCTCCAATGTAGAAAGGGAAGTTATTTTGACGATTAATTCGAATGTTTGCTGTAGTTGTCTCTTCAGTGCGTCGTCCTGATGCTGCATTGGAAAAGCAGGAGGTCAGGCGTCATAAGGAAACCTGGTGTATTCTGGAGGCTAGATGATGGCAGCTTGAGACATACCAGATCGGTCACTTATCGCTCACTTAGTCCTCGCAAAGCATCAAAAGAATCCATTGCTGCCTGCCTTCCTTTTATACAGTCTTGTTTGGAAGACTGGTTTTAATGGTCTTAATTGTGTGTTTTTTCTGATTGGTTGGCAGATTTGCATTCATTCAAGATGGAGTCACGTTAGTAAAGAAGATCACACATGACCAGCCCGATCTTGTCATATTCATGACTTAAACGTGGACGTTTTTTATTGTACCTCAGAGTTGTAGTTGTAGAAACTCATGACCGAAACATTAAGCAAACTCTAATCCACAATGCTTTTGTATTGATTCCATGGTACTGTAGATACGACACATTTACTGCTAGATTACTAAATCATTAGCCTGAGTAAGAATGATGGTCTGTTTATGCAAATCTTGCAATATGCACATTAAAATACATTTAATTCAACTTATGCAACAATATAGAGATTATACAACCGAGCACTATGTACAGTTTTATTTAAACAGACCGAATTTAGGATGGTACGCTCCAGTAAACACTATTATTACTTACTGGACTATTGACCATGATATATTTATTACACCCTTAGCCTAAGAACGAGTATTGCCCCCCTTTAGCAGAAATAACTTCTTGTAGGTGTTTTGCATAATTGTCCACCAGTCTCTGACATCGGCTCTACCATGCAATATTCTTTCAGTTGCAAAGTGGTTGAGGGTTTTCTTGTATGTACATCCTGTTTTAAACCCCCCCCCACAACATTTCAACGGGATTAAAATCCAGGCTTTGACTAGGCCATTCCATAACCCTCCATTTCTTCTTTTTGAGCCATTACTTGGCGGATTTGCTCGTGTGCTTAAGATCATTATCCTGTTGAAACGTCCACTTTCAGTTCAATTTGATTTTCGCCTCACATTATCTTCAAGCGCTCTTTGATATGATGAAGAATTCATAGATAGAGCAGTGAATGCAAGCTGTCCAGTCCCTGAGGCAGCGAAGCAACCCCAAACCATAACATTTCCACCACCGTTCTTCACAGTTGGTATGAGGTGCTTCTTTGGTCTGTGCCAAACATTTCTGCTGTTACTGTGGACAACTCTATCTTTGATTCATCTGTCCAGAGTACAATTTTCTAAAAGGCCTGGTCTTTGCCTATATGCTCATTGACAAACTGTAGTCTTGCTCTAATGTTTTGTTCACACCGCAAATGTTTTTTTCCTGGCACACCTCCCATGCGGGTCAAATTTGGTCAGTCTCTTTCTGACTGTAGAAGCATGCACTCTGACACCAACAGTTGCAAGACTTACAAGGAGATCAGTCTGCTCTTAGGCTGAATTTGCAGGGACGGCCAGTCCTGGACAAACTGGCAGTCGTTTGAAATCTGCACCACTTGTAGATGATTTTCCTTACAGTGGAATGATGCATTTCTCTTTATATTCCTCGCCAGACTCACAGGCATCCACAACCTTTTTTCTGAAGGCCTTTCAGAACTCTTTTATATCTTGGTATGATGACACCAAACACCTTAGTAACAAAGGGAACAGCA
>NC_030423.2:25663902-25688902 GCF_001660625.3 Ictalurus punctatus
AATATATGTAGTATAGTTAAATTGTTAATATATGAATTAGTGTTAAATTGTTAATACATGAAGTATAATTAAATTGTTAATATATGAACTATTGTTAAATTGTTAATATATGAATTATTGTTAAATTGTTAATATAGGAAATATAGTTGAATTGTTAATATAGGAAGTGTAGTGAAATTATTAGCATTGGTAGTATAGTTAAATTGTTAATATATGAAGTGTAATCAATTTGTTAATGTAGGAAGTATAGTTAAACTATTAATATATGTAGTATAGTAACATTCTTAATATATGAAGTATAGTTAAATTGTTAATATATGTAATATAGTTAAATTGTTAATATATGAAGTATAGTTAAATTGTTAATATATGTAGTATAGTTAAATTGTTAATATATGTAGTATAGTTAAATTGTTAATATATGTAGTATAGTTAAATTGTTAATATATGTAATATAGTTAAATTGTTAATATATGTAATATAGTTAAATTGTTAATATATGTAGTATAGTTAAATTGTTAATATATGTAGTATAGTTAAATTGTTAATATATGTAATATAGTTAAATTGTTAATATATGTAGTATAGTTAAATTGTTAATATATGTAGTATAGTTAAATTGTTAATATATGTAATATAGTTAAATTGTTAATATATGTAGTATAGTTAAATTGTTAATATATGTAGTATAGTTAAATTGTTAATATATGCAATATAGTTTAATTGTATATAGGTAGTGTAATCAATTTGTTAATATAGGAAGTATAGTTAAACTATTAATATAGGTAGTATAGTTAAATTGTAAATATAGGAAGTATTGACAAATTGCTATATGCTAATAGTTAGTATATAACCTATAGTAAAATATTTAATAGAGTTAGATTGAATAAGCATAATTGTTTGAATAAGTTTAATTGCTAGCTGACACACACTGACCACAGTACACCTGCTCATTCGTGCAATTATCCAATCAGGCAATCATGTGGCAGCAATGCAATGCCTAAAATCATGCAGACACATGCCAAGAATTTCAGCCAATTCCCACATTAAACGTGAGATGTGACCTCAGTGACTCTGAGCCTGGAGATTTTTATTCTCAAAGTTTGTGTTTGTATTACAGAGAGTATGTCTGCTTCAGTTTGAGAACAACAAGGTCAAATGCAAGCGGTAAAATTGTCGGTGTGTGTAAATCTTAACGATGCTAGCGTATCCCACCTCTGATCAACATTCCCACCTGCTCACATACACCTCTTATTAGTCTGAGAGCTAATAATGACAAGGGCTTTTTTTTTTTTTTTTTTTTCTCGCAATGAATATTACTTATAGTTCTAATAATGAAGCAAATATAATTAAACAAACGTGCAAAAGACAGAGCAGCAGCATTACATTTCCCACACCTCAAGCAGGCAGAGAGACTTGAGTGTAAAGAGCATCGTTACGGTAAAGGGCTGTGTGACACCTGAGAAGTGACTGTTAGTGTGTATAGAGGTCAGCTGTAAATGCTTCTGTGAATAGCAGCAATCAGCAAAGAGAGTTTTATTTTTCTCTAACTTAGTCATTTTAAAGAATGCTGTCATACCTGGGAAGCTGACCTGACACGGAATTTGTAGTGGTGCTAGAGGTGGTGTTGCTGCCTCACAGCTCCAGGGTCCCTGGTTTGATTCTGAGCTCAGGATACTGTTTATGTAGAGTTTCACATGTTCTCCCATGTCTGCATAGGCTTCCTCCGGTATCACTCTATATAGCTTCTAAGTGTGAATGAGTATGTGAATCCCATTCAGGATGTATTCCTGCATCAGGCCCAGAATTCCTGGGATAGGCTCCGGATCTAACCCTGACCAGGATAAAGCACTTACTGACAATGAATGGATGAAAGAATGATTTAGTTTGGCTTCATTTGAATGAAGTTATAAGACAAGTTACAACTGCTAATCCTGCCCCTCATACTAACCTGAGCCTTTTGTCATTGTTTTGTCTTTCTGAATTTGCTGGTGCGTCACGATTTCCTTTAGCGTTGTTTGCTCGCAAGTCGTGTTTCACCCAAGTCTCAAATTTCCTGACTTGTGACTCATACTTTAAAACTTTTGATTTGCAACTAAATTTGGAACTTTGAGACTTAAAACCAGACCAGGCTTGAGACTCTGACTCATGAAAACTCATAAACCAATCTGTCGTTGCGACAAGCGAGTTAACGACAGAGCAAATTAACAAAAAGGGCAAGTGTTAGAAATGTATTTCCACTTAAATTGCTTTATGTGTAATCATAAAAATGACCTAGATTTAAAATCAAAACTTTGGAGCTTCTTGATATACAGATATAAAACATCCGTAGAAGTATTCCTCAGATATTCTCTCACTTTTCCTCGACACCTCGACCCATGGCCATTCTGGAGAAATAATAAAAAGGTAGAAATGATCATAAATAATCCAACTGAGAAGTAAGAAATTTCAGAAACAAATAATAATAATAATAATAATAATAAAAAAAAAACATTAAGGTATTTAAATATTGAGATTAATGATTAGTGTTGTACAGAATTGAATTGTATTAAATATCGTAATACATTACCTAGCGTAAGTAATTAAAACACAGTTATCGGAAAATATTTAATGACATGGCTGTTGGAGTTACTTCGTAGCCACTTCATACTTTATACTTTCCAATAACAGCATGGCCTCACGTGTTTTATTCCTCTAATACTACGGCAAATCTTTTAACAATTCTTTTAACAAATCTTTTAACGGATCCCGAAGACTTTCCTGTGGTGTCAAACCTACAGACTTTTACAAAAGCACTGGCACTGGAGACTCCTTCCATAAATGTTCAACAAATGTCTCCTCACCGAAAACTTCACAAGTTCAATGATAACACTTAAAAATAAATAAATCGATCAAATCTGCTCACCTCGACCATCCAGCATTCGAATCCCCATTGGAACAGCCACAATAGAAACCATAACATTTCTGAATTTATTTCTGATGAACGAGACAGTGGATCTGCTAAACACTTTAAGTGTTAATGTAAAAAATAGTGAGCTGTTGGTTGAAATCTTATATCGTATGGAAATTAAAATGCAGTTCATTCAAGAGGTTTGGGGAGCAGGTGGTGTGTAACAGCTCATACTGACCTGCTCTTCATTCTGATAAGCTTTCTGTTCCGACAAAATGATTCGTCCATGACTCAAGAATGGATTAAAAAAATAATAATAATCACACTTACATTCCTAGGGTTTTTAACCTCAGAGTAAGTTAAATATAACTAAAACAACCAAAAAGCGATTATAGTGACTGTCCTTCCTGTTCCTTCTATCTCTTACTGAAGATCACACACACCTGTGACACACCAATCACCGAATGATAATGCTAATGTGAGTCTTTTTTGACCACGTATACATTACAGCACAGTGAAATTCTTTTCTTTCATACCCCAGCATGTTAAGAAGCTGGGGTCAGAGTGCAGGGTCAGCCATGATACAGCGCCCCTGGAGCAAGAGAGGGTTAAGGGCCTTGCTCAAGGGCCCAACAGTAGCTCCTTGGCAGTGCTGGGGCTGGAACCCCCGACCTTCTGATCAGTAACCCGGAGCCTTAACCGCAGTGAAGAAGAAAAGTGCAGAATTCACCCGAACACGGAGAACACATAGCCGCACCTAAACAAATTATTCAGTATTTATATAAATAACAAAAACTTTTATGTATCACATCTTGCATTTATTGTCTTTATATATATATATATATTTTGTAGCAGAGTTACAGCTCTGTGCTTTGGCTCGCTTTCACTTCTATAAAAAAAACGCCGCGACCCAAAATACACAGCCTGTGTGGTTCACTTCCTGCAGTCGAATCGATTCAGGGTTGAATCTCTGGTTGCTTTCAGCTATGCAGCATTTAGTCCGTTTCAATGCAGCCTTCGTGCGTTCTCCTCTTCTTGGTTTGCTTCCCGGCGAATTCTAAATGGGTTTGATTTCAATGAGAAAGGGAGTCGTTTCTAAATCTAAACGATTGCAGGAGGTTAACTGAACACGCTGTGAATGTAGGTTGCAGGCAGTCTTGACCCTTGACCCGTGTGCTTCAAAGAACAAACCGGAAACAAATGCTGATTGCGATACATGAAAATGTTTTAAACTAGTTACTTGTGTCATTTTCGAACCATTTGTTTAGCGCCCGCGTTCTATTTGTGATTCCTGTGCGTCAAAGGTTTGTTTTTCCGTCAGGGTATTTCAGACCAACGAATGAAGGAGCTACACAACCTTCAGTATCCAAAAGTATACGTTTCCCCTCACATAGAGTTGTACTAATAGGTGTGAAATTGCCCTTAAATTGTAATTGATTCCGTCTCGTTTTCTTCTCGCAGGTGGGTGATTGTATTGTCTTGTAATTCATTTGTGAGAAGCTTTCTTCCTGAGATCCTTTATATATAAAAAAAAAAAAAGAAAAAAAAAAAAGAAGACTCTAGCATCAGTGACATATCTTGATAAACTAAACGCAATAATAATGCCAGAGTGAGCCAGTCACTCATTGAGCGCCGGAGTCGTCTAGGTGCCTGAGGGAACAGGAAACTAAAGGTGCTTGTTAGCAGAGGTGAGTCAGCAGTAACGCTCCAGGGAGTCGAAGCTACAGTAAATCCTCTACACTCCCTACACTTAACTTCCATTTGGCGGGACAATTTGGGAGTCTTACGTGGAAAAGTTCAGAGGTTTCAGATCTAGAAGTAGGCAACGACTAGTCATGGTGTGACGTATGTTACAAAGGTGTCACATTTAAGTAAAACTCCTATTTAAGCCCCGCCCAAGAAAGTACAACTTAACCACTCCACTGAGAGTCAGATATGTAAGGGGCGTGCTTTAATAGGAAAATAATCAACAATGGAGTCTAGCTGTACGTCAAGCGGAATTACTGCGCCCACTTAAAACAGTGTTAACTTCCACGTGGTAATTTCCAACTTGCACTTATTAAAGAATGACACATCGACACATCGTACCTTCTACATAACCATGTATAGTTACATTTAATGTCACGGAGCATCTGAAAAACAAGTTAGTTCGTCTTATCGCTTACGTTATGGCAGCTATAAGGAAGTCGTTCCCTCGCTAGCCTCTCTTTTTTTCCTCTCGTTTAACAATAACAAGACAAAAAAGAAAAAAACACAGCTCATCATGTTACCGAGAAACCATCATACAAGTCCATGGGAATGAGCTGTTGCTATAGAAACGATGACATATTCGAACAAGCGCTCGAGAATTAACCGGTGATCGGATTGATTCGAACACCTTCTGACCTCATACGATATTATATTATAAGATCTCACCGAAACCTCAGATTATATTTTCCAAAGGCAACAATGCACGCTGTTAAAACAAAACAACAACAAAAAAAAAGGCCGTCAGTCATGCCTCTTAAATAATTCACCAACGATATTTGCATATCATTATCGGCGTTTCTCATTATCTCTGACTGAGACCTACTTACATATTCAACAGTATCAACTGGCTTACATTCGGTCGTGGAAATTAACATAAATAATTGAGGAGCGTCACCTTTAAGTTGGGATTTAAATGAATCTCAGGACAGCTCTTTAATGTTTTACTGTACGTCTATACATAAGTATTGATGAATTTAGGTTTGTTGAGATATAACTACATAATTCAGTATTCAGTAATTTTGCATTAGTCTTGCTATTACTGGTATCGTTATAAAGATTATTATGATCACGACCGCTATTAGACATATACAGTACATATGATATATTCTATATATGCTATAAATTATTAACGAACCTATATTATTATTATTATTATTATTATTATTATTATTATAGTATAACGACACTTTTGCCAACTGTATAATAATACACTTTATAAAAACACTGACTTCACACAATGACGGATTTGCATAAGCCAGCTTAATTCTGAAAATCTACATTTGGTGGTATTCATAGAAGCCGATGAGACAAATGAAAAAAAAAAAGAAAGAAAGAAAAAAAAAAGAAATATTGCCAGAGCTACAGTAGGCTCAGGGTGATGGGTGAAGCCTGCCAACCCGACACACACACACACGCACACACACACACACACGCAGCTCTGACAAATCAGACACATCATTAAGCCACTGTGCAGCCACTGACTATGTGTATGAGGAATAACTGCACACACTCGTCCTGGCATAAGCTATGACACATCCTCACTCCAATGAGCTGCCACTACTCTCAGTGCTGTAACGCTGTATTTTACGGACAGTAAGTCACTATGAACAACAACACGCATCCCTCCGAACTCTTTTAAATTACTGTACATTGGTTTGCCAAGCTGCATCAACGTTCTCTGCATTCGCATATTCCATCCTGGTCTTCAGAGACTCCTGTAAAACCAGTGTAGTTTACTTTTGGCACTTTATTTATTCGGTCACGTTGTAGTTCAGCACGGCATTGTTTTCTGCTCTGATCCTTACTTGGTACGTTCCTTCTCCTCAAGGAATACTCCAATGTTTATTCAGCCTAATTTCCTAATCTGTAGTACATGTGAGATTATGGACCAGCTACGTACAGTTCCTCGCTTGTAAGTCTTCGGATAAGCAAATAACGCGACTGAATCATGACAATAGTTACCTTTTAATGATTAGTTCATGAATATAAACGAGACATCCATTTGAGACATTTGTTTTGAACGTTAAGTGGAGAATATTCGGCGGCTTCTGTGTCCAATCGCCTATAAAATACATTATAGACTTTTGTTTTTTTTAAACAAACCACGCCTTGACGTCTCTAATCAGATTAGGGGTGTAACGCACTACCACTATCTGTATCTTTATCTGATTAGTGCGCCAAATATTCATATAAGTAAATCTGCATCTGAATTTAAACCCAAAGTGGCCATTGCCTAAATGTGCACGAGGCTTTTTTTTTTTCTAATCCTGCTTGTTTGTACTTGCCTGAGACATTTCCTAATGAATTGAGCTGCTTCTGTTTCTCAAATCATCTTAAATCACCATACCCCTGATCAGGCAGTTACTAAGGATGAATGGATGCTGTAAAAAGCATCGTTCATGTTCAGGTTAATGAACGTGGGCGTTCTTTTGTCCTGCAAGCTTCATATCTGACTGCTCACTGACTTTATTCTGTTCAATCCCATGGAATCTCAGTCCCGATACGTACCTCCGGTCTCCATCAGATGCCGTGCGACCCTTTCTAACAAGCTTTAAAACGAGCACCGGAAAAAGTATCTGTCTAGAACACAATATCTCTTCATAATGAATAATGCCTGTTTTTAAATTAGGGATTCGAGTACATCCTTATATCAGACCAAAGGGAGTGAATGAAACGACGCATCTATGAATGTTTGTGAAAACGTGTTCCATTCTTGGTAGATCTGCCTTTAGATAAATAATGAACCTAAATCCATATGATTAGCTGCAACAAGCTGATACGGAAGCTACGATGGTTTAAGAAAAAATATGTGTAGAGTCAATGGGTGTGTGAGTGTGTATGTGATTGTGCCCTGCGACGGATTAGCACCCAGTCCAGGGTGTACCCCGCTTGTGCCCGATGCTCCCTGGGATAGGCTCCAGGTTCCCCGTGACCCTGAAAAGGATAAGCGGTATAAGATGGATGGATGGATGTATACAGTCACTGAACTATGGATATTTTTTCACATGCTAATCAGTTTTGATACAGTATTTTTTGAGTGCTCGGGTTCGATCTACTGAAATACGTTCCTCTGTCCATATCTGAACCACAGTCCACCAATTGATAACGCCGACCTTAGACAATACTTTGAACACATTTCCCTGTACTGAGAAACGAACGGAAAGCTGACTTATAAAGGAAGAGTTGTTAGGATGTCGGATTATAATCTAAAAACATTCCCAGGAATTAATCCAACGTATCCGTTAAGCTTCGTTTCTTTCCGAGATGGGAAGAATTTATGGTACTGCTTTGCCTGTGAAACTTCATTTTCCGTCTATTGGACACTCTGTCACATCTGTCTCCTCTTCCATTAGAAGTGACCTTTGAGTAAACAAGGTCTGTTGAAATTCTCGTGTGTGGTAATCACACATATGATACAGATGTGCTGGAGAGACATTAGGTTGTAAAAAGGCTGGAGCTTTCCTTTAATCCTTTTCTTCAGGCCTGGAAAACATCTGTCTGTAATGAATCCTTTCTATGTCTTTACACAGTAACAATTTATTGTTCAATCTTGTCATTCATTTTATAAGTAGCTAAGCGAGTTAGCACCAAGCTACAAACAAAAATGGCAGTTCGCTACTTCGAGAACGTAACGTAGCCTACCGTAAATCCTGGAGTATAATGGCTATCGTAAAAACCCTAAAAAAAAAAAAATTGTGATTTTCAAGACTTTCATTGTCCAAGCCTTTTATAGAGTAAAAAGCGAAGCAGGGAGAGAAAAAAAAAAAAAAAAAAAACATACCGTAGTATCATGATCATTTCTGTATTTGTACAGTGCTAATATGCCAATATATGATGAAATATGTACTCTATTATTTGTAGCACAAGCTAATGACCATGCTACAACCCTTCGTACAACCAGTACTTTACCATATTCAATTAGAAAAATCAGAGCAAGCTGATGAAAATGTGTTAATTGCGCTGTATTCCCAAAACACGCTGGGGAAATATTCAGTGAGAGAGATCATTTAACATCCTGGTAATTATTTTGTCAGGTGAAGGTTGTCAGGAAGGCAGCACCATCTAGAGGTAAAGTCCACATTCATAATGCACATCTGCACGTTATAAATCCGTGGACCACCGGACCAGTGCGTCTGCTCATAAACTCACACACACACACACACACACACACACACATGCCTGCAGACAATCACATGTGACTGTTAAATTACAGAGACTTTTATATACACGTATATATATACACTACTATACAGACATAAGTATGTGCACACATGTCACCAGTGGTACACTAACCACTTCCATCTGCCCGCTCTTTATTTATGTGACCGGTTGGTGCACAGACTAAATGGCTTCCACATGTTTTATTGTTAGAGACGGAACCCTAACGACTGCAGGGTGAAAGAGGGCCACGTCTTCAATCTTTCATGGGTGAAAGATGACATGGTGTGTGTGTGTGTGTGTGTGTGTGTGTGTGTGTGTGTGGGTGGGGGGGGGGGGGGGGGGGGGGGGGGGGTTAAAAGAAACCAAAATCTTGTTTAGTGTTACCTCCAGGCACCTCACTGTGTTTTGATTATTAATTTACTGATCACTGATCAGTGGAGGGCGAGATGAACGCAAACGTTTGCATACCCTTTGGACAAAATAAGAAATGAGAAAAGACAAAACAAATAAATTGTCTTGATTGTTGAACCGTTTGATCTTATATATATATATATATATATATATATATATATATATATATATATATATATATAAAATATTCCCAACAATACTCTGCTCTCGTGGATATCAAACAATTGCCAACACAACACAACTTTATATATATAAACAATCTTTGTTAAATATAGCTGTGCAACAATTATTGGCACTCTTTTAGTCAATACTTTGTGCTACCTCGTTTTGCCGAGATAACCGCTCTGAGTCTTCTAGTATAATGCCTGATGAGGTTGGAGAATACATGGCGAGGGATCTGAGAGCGTTCCTCCGTACAGAATCTCTCCAGATCCTTCACATTTCAAGGTCCATGCTGGTGGACTCTCCTCTTCAGTTCACCCCACAGGTTTTCTATGGCGTTCAGGTCAGGGGACTGGGATAGCCATGGCCATCCATGAGAGCATGGACGGTTAAACAATAAAGACTATTTTTTATTTTTCACAGACTTCTTTGCTCATATTTACCAAGGGTGCCAATATTAGTGGAGGGCACCCTTGGTAATTTATAAATTTCAGCAGTTGAGAGTTAAGGGCCTTGCTCAAGGGCCCAGCAGTGGCAGTTTGGTGGTGCTGGAATTTGAACACATGACCTTCTGATCAGTAGTCCAGTTACTGATTATTTAAATAACAACAAATTTGTTTTTTTTTTTTTTTAATTATGAATAATATTATACAAATCTGTTGCTTTTGCTTTTATATTTTGAATTCGTTGTGTTTTTACATGAAATGTCCACGTCATTTTTAATATTTTCTAATGAGACTTTTGAGTAAATTGTAAAATGGAGCTGCATGTGCCTTTACTTCAAGCCAGAAATTTTGGGGGGTGCAAAGTTTTGCACTCAACTCTAGTAACAAAGGTCGTTAATGACAATCAGGGTTCAGTTTAGCTGATTTGCTGTTAGATTGGCTATTAAACATCTGTTCAAACAATACAATTGTGCTTAACCATATTGACTTAAATTACAGTGCTGTGAAAAAGTATTTGCCCCATCCTGATTTCTTCTGTTTTTGTGTATATCTCATAATAAATACTTTTAGATCTTCAAATCAAACACCGCATAAAGACAACCCGAGTAAACACACAATACAGTTTTTTATGTTATCCAAGACCTATCACCCATGTGAAAAAATATTTGCCCCCTTAAACTTAAAATCTGGTTGCGCCACCTTTACCAGCAATAACTGCAACCAATAAAACTGCACTGTGTGTTTACTCGGGTTGCCTTTATGTTGTATTTCGTTTGAAGATCTAAAAGTATTTATTATGAGATATACCAAGAAGAAATCAGCAAAACTGAACCCTGACTGTCATTAACGACCTTTGTTACTCCTGCTTGGTTGGAATGAAAACCTGCAACCACACCGGCCCTTTGTGGATAAGATTGTACACCCCTGCTTTACATGAATCTTTTTGTTATAAGATTAGATTAACTAGCTTAACGATGGCACTGGATGCACGTATATGAAGACTTAGCCTTATGTTTCTGGAAGAGATTTTGAGATACATTCACTTCATAGCTCCAGTGAAAACTACATGTTGGATGCCAACGATGCGTTGTCTAATCGACTACATGTGAGGTGAGTGGAAAAGTGTGTAAACTGGATATTTCCTTTAACAAGCGTTAGCATGTCTTTCCCAACTTTGAAGCCGTTTCATTGAAACGTACTAGATTTCCACGTAAACCTACGGTAGCCTTGCCGTCTCACAGCTCCAGAGCTCCCAATCCATCCATAGTGTCTGTGTGGGTTTCTTCGGTTCCTCTGACCTCCCAGAAACATACTAGTAGGTGTATTGGGATTTCAAATTGCTATGGATGATACGGTGTAATGTGTATGTGTGTACATGTACATGATGTCCTGTAATAAACTAGCATATCTTCTAGAGTGTATTCCTGCCTTGCGCTCAGTGTTCCTGGGATAGATAGTCTCCAGATCCACCAGGACCCTGAACTGGATAAAGTGCTCCCTGAAGATAAATGATGTGATTAAGTGGAAAAAACTGTGTATATTTGTTTTTCACCAAACTTTGCCTTTAACTCGGTATACGAAGCTGAAGAAAACATCAAGATTCAAGTTCCTTGAACACTGTTTGGAATGTGAATATTTGAAAAGTTCTTTCTATGCTGTAACATATATATATATATATATATACACACATATACCCATATACACACACACACTGTGTCTAATAGAAGTTTCCAGAAACCAGTAGTGCACCCAGACTTTTGACTGGTAGTGTAATATTGCGCAGTGTGTCCATAAGGAGCACTAACAAAGATGAATGAACACACACACACACGCTCTCATATGTGTAATATTTGAATAGGATTGTGGTGTTGATACAAAAAGACTCCAAAACCAAGCAGTGGATTATGGGAAATGTTTTACTGCTTAACACTGGCCCATACACAGTATCACTCTAACACACAGCCATAAAGCACGGGAAAGATTTTGATGGATGGTGTTTACCTGTAAACTTTTTCATCTGTATTCTACTCTCAAACACACACACACACACACACACACACACCCCAGCAGGGTAAGGTCACTTGTTTGAAAAGCTGCATTGTACATTTGGATTAACTGCTGAGCATTTTACTGCTTTAGAGAATAAAGAGATGACTGAAAGCTCACTGGACTCTTCTATTATGTTCCATCTTAAGACAGTCAGTAAACAATGTCTAATTTGCTACAAGGGAATAAAACACTTCGGGGCGTATTAACACAAAGTTGATTATTTCCCAATAAGAACATGTCCTGAGGTGTTTTATTCCTCTTAAACCGCAGCAACTTGCCAATGATTACAATTTCTAACATGGACGACGGAGGTCATAAAGTACTCTTTATCCATTCATAGCTACGTATGTAAGGTTGTGGAACGTCCCTGAAAAAAGAAACAAGTTAGTTCCTGTTATCACTTACACTAAGCTACATTATAGCTACGCTATATGTTAGGTTATAACAGCTCTTGAAGATAATAAGACCAAAACGAGGCATGTTACTGAGCGACCGGAAAGAATACACTCCGCTCCCGTGGTGGAAAACTGACTGATACAAAGCTCTGACACTGGAGACTCCTTCCATACATGTAAATTGTTTCGAACGTCTCCTTAGACAAAAATGATTTGCTTTGACTTTGTTAACTACCAACACATTAACAAAACAAAACAATTTGTTCACTATAAGTCGTCCATACAGATTCCTGTGAATGAGCTGTTACTATAGAAACGGAAACATATAAGGACGAGCACGTGAATACCGACCTGCGATATGAATTGCAGCCGGAACTACGCTCCGAATGAACCTTCTGTTTGCGAATTCAGCAGTGCTGAGGTATAATATTCTTTAAGCCAGTGGTCACCAACCTCATTCCTGAGGACATACCTTCTTTAAGACTTTAGCACCAACCGTAACTGTGACCATCTAATCATTGCCTTAAGAAGTGCATTAGAGGTGGATTAGATTTTGGTTGGAGATGCAACCTGCAGGAAGGTAGATCTCTAGGAAGAGGGTTGGTGAGCACTGCTTTAAGCTGTCTAAGAAGAAACATTAAACATGATGTAAATAAAAATACAGGCTATGGGTTTAATCAATGATCAAACCATAGTAAGGAATTGTGGGTAGTGTAAAATGTCAACAGGTGGCACTGTGTTCAATACTATAAGGCTGAATGTCTTCTCTCTTCACAATTATTATTATTTTTTTTTTTCCCCCCTTATATTTCTTTTATGCAGCTGAATACTAAATGTTTGCTTCATCCAACCCTCTTTCCTTCTACTCCTCTTCTCGTCTCCTGATTTTTATTGAACCGGCGTGGCCTCTGTCTTTCCTCCTGACGTCACCAGCTGGATCAGACTGCCTGAGGCTGGCCGCTCTGACCCAGTGGCCCAGCTGTAGAACATTCTGGAAAAAGAGATAGAGCAGTGAAAATGACAGCAGGAATGAGAACGGGGGCAGGATAACGAGAGACATGAGAGAGACAGAGAGAGAGAGACATGATGAAAACTGGTATCACAAGCCCACGTAGAAGATTCCAGAAAGAAGAGAAAAGCCTCAGCTCTCAGTTATTATGTTTGTTTGAATTAACTAAGACCCCGCCCCCGATCGCAGAGCCGATTTCTATTCCTCCATGTCTCCTGCTTGCTCGCTAATCTCTGGAGCTCTGGCTCCTCCTGTGAGATTAGACGTTTCATCGAATCCACATCTAAATCTTCCAACGTAACACAGTGGGTCAGCCTTGTGTGAGTTCCTCAGTACGCATGACTGAGATTACATTAGTAACTGTCTGCTCTATACATCACGGCCCTCGCGAGAAGCCAAAAATACACTATGTGGCCAAAAGGATGTGGACACCTGACCAGTGAACATTCCACACCAAAACCATGGGCAGTAAACTCGAGTTGGTCTCGTTTTTGCTCTTAGAACAGCCTCCAATCAGGCTTTCCAAAAGATTTTGGAGCGTGGCTCTGGGAATTGGTGTTCATTCAGCCACAAGGGCATTACTGAGCTCAGGAAATGGAGTCTGGAGTGATGTTCATCCCAAAGGTGTTCAGTGGAGTTGAGGTCAGGGATCTCAACAGGACACTCGAGTTCTTCAACTCCAACCTTAGCAAACCATGTCTTCATGGAGCTCGCGTTGTGCACAGGGGCATTGTCATGCTGGAACAGGTTTGAGCCTCTTAGGGAAATCCCAGTGAAAGGAAATCTTAATGTTAGAAGACGTTCTAGACAATCGTGTGTTAACAAATTTGTGGCAACAGTTTGGGGAAGACACGTGGGTGCTATGGTCAGCTGTGCGTGCACAGGTCATATAGCCCATAAAATACAGTAAATGCAGCCATACGCACTGACTACATCTGATTCGAATATATTTTACAATATGTCCAAGAATTCTTTCAGGCAACTTGTATCTTTTATTTCATTCTTATCTAAGTCTAATGTGGTGTTGTTATATCACAATAACACCATAAAACCATGAAAAAAAGGGTAGGCACCTGTCGTGATCTGAAAAACATGTTTATTAGCTTTCCTGACAGACTTGCATCTTCTTGTCTTGAAATGCACACGACTTTTATGGAATACATTGAGCTATAATTTGCTTTGAATGACATGGTAGGCTTGTATATGGTATATTCAATATTGGATGAGTTAAAGGTGAATTGCCATTTTTTTGTTGCTATGTGATATACTAATTTAGTAATTTATAACCTGGCAACCCCAAAAGTGTTTTCCTTTACTGATCTGAACGGAAGCTTTTCAAAACCACCAGCATGTTTACTCTGTAAACATTCGGTCTCTGGAGGAACATCGCTGCCATCTTGTGGCCAAATCCATCCGTTTTACCATCGATTGAATGAGCGAATGGATTTAGGTGGATTTATATTGATCCATCCATCCATCCATCCAATTTTTTCTTACAGTAATTACTAATGCACACTTTAAACACTCACTCTGCTATGTATTCCATTGGTGTCCAGCTGCTGAAGTCTGCATCAGGCATGAATTTCCTGTTCATTGGAGTATCCAAGGTAACCCTGGAACATGACATCGTAACGGGGTTATCTCAGAAAATCTCTGGAACGACAGCACAGGAGACAGCAACGAGAGGAGCGACACGCCATTTAAAGCTATGCTCATGACTAACACCAAAGGTGTGGAAACAAGCTTATTTCTGATCGATTTCATATCACGATATGGAACGTATTTCCAGACCTGTAATAATCCGAAAACTCACCATGGAAGAACACGTGATCCACAATTTTGCAATGACTCTCACTAGTATTTATTTATTTATTTATTTAATTTCATTTCAGGTTTCTAATCATGATAGGCATTTTTTTTTTCCCCCAGCCCCAGAAAGTTCCTTAGCCCTTCCCCTTTTCCTTAAAAGGCAACTCACATGGTGTTCATAATTACAACAGAAGAATCTGGGTTTGGTTGGAAGAAAGGATAAGGCTTAAATGTTTTTGTTGGAATTTCAATTTGCATCACAGGCAGCAGACAGCGAGAGAGAGGAGGTTCATTGACTTTGCCGTCGCTTCGGAGACAGAACGTCAACATCATTTGAGCTGCCTGTGCGACTTGACGCAATAAAGTAGGACGTCATGAACGTCCTAAAAATAACCGAGTGGTTATTTTTAATAATACCATGGTCTGTCCGAATACTCGATTCTGATTGGCTGGAAAGTGTGCATTCAAACCATGTATACCACGGTCAGTTTAATCACCGTTCTAAATGAATGCGCTGCCTATAAACAACCGTAACCACAGTAACATACACTGAAACTCACAGCTTCATTATTACTAGACAGACGCCATTATTCTCTCTCTCTGGGTGGAACTCTAGATCTAACGACCCGTATATAAAATAACGAACGAAAATGAACTGTTATCTTGATCTTTTCAGTCAATTTTTGCGCTGCAAACAATCAATGACAGATTTAACTCATCAGTGCTGGCACGTGACTATGGTATAGGTGGGATAATCCACGGCTCGTTTGTATTTTCGGGGCATACAGTGCCCAGATCAATGCAAACTAATTACAGGAACTAAAGCTAAGCTTCAGAGGCAGTGAAGACAACACAATCATTTGGATATATATTACTCAAGAGTGACGTATTCTTCTTTGGTGTCATTTAAAAACTATATTAGTCTCTCACGACCATGTTTTGCTAAAGGACTCTAAATAAATCTAAGGTCTGGTAAGCCGAAAAGTCTGAATTCCTCAGCTGTCTCATTATTCATGGCGCCTCTTTAAGGAGGTAGAGGAAAAATGCTGAGGCATGCAGCCTTTGATGAACAGATGTGTAGTTCAGGTTAGGACTAAGAGCAGCAAAAGCAGATTTGTGCTTATAAAAGATAGATAGACAGAGAGAGATAGAAGAAGAGCGCTTACGGGAGGATGGCCACGGCTACAGTGCCTGCAGGAAGCCCGCTGTTCTGTCCAGCCAGACTTTCGCACAGCTGATGCACTGCTGCCTTCGCCATGCCATAACCCACCATACCTACAGATAGAGAGAGAGACAGAGAGAGAGAAGGCAACTTCAAGAAAATGGAGAGAATATCATCGTCACTGGCACAAGCATTAAAATTAAATAAATTAATAAATACAATATTATATAATTTGATATTAATTTTATGCCCAAGGGCCTATTCAAATGGCCTAGGTCCAACTGTATTTCCCACGTTATGGAAATGCCAGAAATGTATGTAAATATACATAAATATGCAAATTAAGATACATAAATATGCACAATCCGCCACATCCTTGGGACATCTTGCTGTCCCAAATAGTTAGTCGGCTAGTTAACCTGCTATTTATTCGCTTAGCCTTAAATGTTGTGTTAGGCTGTACGATTTTCATTAAGATAATGCTGTCAGTGACAAAAAAAGAACAAATTATGAAATAACTCCTTGTTTTTGATTTGTCAGAATGCTTTTGAGTTAACATTTGTGGCCATTCTATTCATGTTTGGTCTGACCATTGCATTTGCTAGTAAAAACACTGTTATACGCTACTTAATAGTAACTAACGACCCGTCTTTCGGATGAGACGTTAAAGCGAGGTCCTGACTCTCTGTGGTCATTAAAAATCTGTGTAGTATAACCGCGGAGTCCTGGTGAAATTCCCCCATTCGCCCTTATCTATCATGGTCCCCGAATAATCTCCATCCCTGAACTGGCTACATATCTAGTAACAGCCTAGATATTTGATATTTTCCAGAGCCATATCTCCCTGCAGTTCTCACTTGGTTTCCCACTGAAACTAAGCAGGGTTGAGTGTGGCCAGTACCTGGATGGATGGGAGACCTCCTGGGGAAAGCTGAGGTTGCTGGTGGAAATTTTATTAGCAGGGCCAGCAGGGGGTGCTCACCCTGTGGTCTGTGTGGGGCCGAATGCACCAGTATAGTGACTGGGACACTATACTGTAAAAACAGCATTGTCTTTTGGATGAGATGTTAAACTGAGGTCCTGACTCTCTGTGGTCATTACAAAACGCAGACACTTACGGTAAAAGAGTAGGGGTATAACCCCGGTGTCCTGGCAAAATTCCCCCATTGGCCCTTCTCTATCACGGCCCCCTAATAATCCCCATCTCTGAATAAGCTACATCACTCTCTCCTCTCCATTAATAGCTGGTGTATGGTGGGCGTTCTGGCGCACTCTGACTGCCGTCGATTCATCCCGGTGGATGCTACACACTAGTGGTGGTTAAGAAGATTCCATATGCTAGATTTCCATGTCTCAATCCTTGTTTTCCAACTGCTCCTAGTTTCAAGCCTCTAACTCTAGTGCCTAAGATTTCTGAACTAGTTGCAACGGCTCAGCGGTTAATGCTTTGGGTTACAAAGCAAAAGGGTGTTCAAATCCCAGTCCTACCAAACTGTCATGGCTCGGCCCTTGAGCAAAACCCATAATGAGATTCACAATATTGACATACTAGCATTAGTTTTTAACAAAGTGAATCAGCCCTAACCCTTTCCCTTTAAATTTGTGATTAGACAGGTAACAGACGGTTTAAAAAAATTATACCCTGCACCTTTAAGGGTATGGATTTATGGCAACATTGTCTTCCTTTGCTCAGATCTAAGTGATATTAGAATATATTGGTAATACCAACATTTTGGCTGTAACAATGCAAACTTTCCTATTTGGCACGACTGAGCATCTACAGAATCTACAGCAACCAGAAGCTGTTTTTTCACTGTCTGTAGGGATGTGGTGAAAGGCACAACACACATCTGTACTTCGTACACAAACATCTGGCTCGTACACTGCTCTGCACTGGAGTGGCGATATCTCCCAGCCATAAACACTGATAAGAGATTAGACTTGAACTTTGGATTGTGATTTCGAACTCTTCTCTGTCCAACATGAAGCTCGCTCACCATTCTAATCTTCTGAAAAGACTAAACCTTGTTGCAGACCCTGCCCCCTCTCCACATGTTTGGAGCTTTGGCATCTGGAACCAATAACCAACTTTATGAGACCGTGAGCGCTTCTTTAAAGAACAACAATATTACTCGAACCCCAAAATGAAGCCCAGACATGCCAAAATGTCTTATGGAGAATGAGCCAATGAGAATGAGGGGTGTATAGCTGCTTCCCCACTGCTAAAGCGAGGAACTTCTGTTTTTTGCGACCTTCGACCTGAAAATGTTAACTCCAGGATAAAAATCAAAGTGTGCTCACATGCTCTACAACTGGAGCTTAGGCTTAAATTCTTTAAATGCTTTAAATGATTTAATCTGCCATCTAACAAGAAATGATTTCAAAGTTTCTTCAACATAAGCACCATTAAGACACCATTACGACATTCTTATTTCCTCTCAATTATGTAAAGATTTGACTCAGAATAACCGAGAGTATCTGTGAAATGTTAGTGTGCTAGCATGCTGAGAGTTGACATGTCTGTCAGGAACATTTGCTTTTTAACTCAATCGTTTCATGCCACAGATCAAATACTGAAAACGGAGAATCCCATCATGTCCTATCAAAGCAGCACTCTTAGCTGCGGGGCATGCCCTGTTTCTGGCACTGCTGTGTGGATGTGAGATGGAGAGCAGAGAGACAGGTAGAAGAGAGAGACCATATGTGCTGAGTTAAAATGCTGAGTCATGTCTCCACCCAGCTGTGCAGCCAATCACTGCTGCCGATTCAGAGCAGTGTGCTGATGAGGGGGTACGAGGGGGATGCAGGATTAAGGGCAATATTCTGGTAGACTGTGTATTTCTGAGAAGTGTACTGATGAGAGGGCTTTAATTAAACTTGAGTGGGGTGTATGATAAGGTGTGATAAGGTGGTCTTGGGTAGGGTGTATGTTAAGCTGAACTTGGGTAGGGTGTATGATAGGGTGGTCTTGTTAGGGTGTATGATAAGGTGGTCTTGGGTAGGGTGTAAGATAAGGTGGTCTTGGGTAGGGTGTATGATAAGGTGGTCTTGGGTACGGTGTATGATAAGGTGGTCTTGGGTAGGGTGTATGATAAGGTGGTCTTGGGTAGGGTGTATGATAAGGTGGTCTTGTTAGGGTGTATGATAAGGTGGTCTTGGGTAGGGTGTATGATAAGGTGGTCTTGGGTACGGTGTATGATAAGGTGGTCTTGGGTACGGTGTATGATAAGGTGGTCTTGGGCAGGGTGCATGTTAAGGCGGTCTTGGGTAGGGTGTATGATAAGGTGGTCTTGGGTACGGTGTAAGATAAGGTGGTCTTGGGTAGGGTGTATGATAAGGTGGTCTTGGGCAGGGTGCATGTTAAGGTGGACTTGGGTAGGGTGTATGATAAGGTGGTCTTGTTAGGGTGTATGATAAGGTGGTCTTGGGTAGGGTGTATGTTAAGGTGGTCTTGGGTACGGTGTATGATAAGGTGGTCTTGGTTCCGGTGTATGATAAGGTGGTCTTGTTAGGGTGTATGATAAGGTGGTCTTGGGTACGGTGTAAGATAAGGTGGACTTGGGTAGGGTGTATGATAAGGTGGTCTTGGGTAGGGTGTATGATAAGGTGGTCTTAGGTACCGTGTATGTTAAGGTGGTCTTGGGTAGGGTGTAGGATAAGGTGGTTTTGGTATGGTGTATGTTCAGGTGGTCTTGTTAGGGTGTGTGGTAAGGTAATCTTGGGTAGGATGCATGATAAGGTGGTCTTGGCTAGGATGTAAGGGTAAGGTGGTTTTGGTACAGTGTACGATAAGCTGATGAGGGGTTATTGTTGTCGGCATTGTATAGGGTGCATATTTCAGTGAATCTGTTTTTATTTTGCATGCATGTTTCAGGTTAATTTTATTAGGTGACAGATAAAAGTTTTAATAAGGGGGCATGTCTTCTAATATGGGAATTTTGGAGAGGTTTAGGGAAGGGTTCATAATAAATATAGCGGATTTCAGAAAGGGTGCGTGTTTCAGGTTAACGTTCTGATGTGGGGATTTGGGGTAGGGTGCATTTTTCAGGTTAAAGTGCTGATGTGGGGATTTTGGGTGGGGTGCATGTTTTAGCTTAACATGCTGATGTGGGGATTTTGCCGCGTGCAGGCAGTAAGGCCTATTGTGTTCAGCCAATCATATGACATGTGCTTTAATCTGGGTCTTTAAGAGATTTAAGGTCATGTGGGTGAAATTTAAAGGCACAGAGTAACATAAGCATCTCACATACTAAATTTGAGCTTTTGTATGCATTAATTGCATATGCATTAAATTAATCACTTTAGTCAAGATGAGACAAAAATATTGGTTCACCTTGAACGTATGCACACACAAACACTACAAATAAAACTTTAAGAGGGCATTTTCTGACTATAACTGCTAAAGCATATAGTAAATACCAATTAAGTCCTTGACTGCCTGTGATGCTACTAAGTAGTACAATAAAATAAAATCGCAGCAGATCAGGAGTACTCTGGTCTGTTCTATGAAAGTGATATCTGTCATATTGGTTTAAAGTACACTCTATATACATTTCGCTCTAATTGAGTTGTGAGGGTCACATGGGTATCTCTCAGATATCAGTCTCAATTAAGTCATATTCATAATCTAGTTTATTTTAAAAAGTCCAGGCTGTAATTTTAAAATTGATTCTATACCTGTGATTCTACACTACTAGACACTTCTACCAGAGCGGTCTCCACATGTCTAAACCTTTACAAAGTCACTGCATCGTTAAATTCTTGCTATTTCTACGTAGTCACACATGATAGGTGTGGAAACTAAGCGATGTCTTCAAACAACAAGCAGTTTATGAAAACTTCAACTGGCCTTGTATTATTAGGATTTAATATAAGAGATTTAATCAGGTATGATTTTCGATACGAGCACCTGGAGTTCCGCTGAGTGAAGCCTTGGCTCCGGTCAGCGTGAGCAACCCTCCAGGCTTGAGGTGCTGAGACGCCAGATAGGTGGAGATGGTGGACGTCCAGACACTCTGTTTCCACATCAAATCGCTGTTCTTAAACACGTCTGCAAAGATAGAAAATGAGAGCGAGTGAGATAGAGTAGAGGATAAGCGGTATAGAAGATGGATGGACGGATGGAGATAGAGTAGGAGGCGAAAGCCAGATCGATACTAAACAGGTTTTATCAACATGAAATATCACGTGCGTGTCTAAGTTACACTAGCGGGTACTTTATGTGAAAATTGATGTCTAAATTAGAGATGACACAATCTAATTTCAAATATATCATCGTCAGGATGAAATCGGCAGAGAATATTGGCTTTCTGTAATAGATGAACACGCTATGGTAATATGCTCTTTATTTTATACAGGGACATTTTGTTTTGTTTTGTATTGTTCATGAATGATGAGTAAATATTACACTGGAATTAAAAAAAAAGCCGTGGTTTTGTTTAAGTCGCGTTGATGGTTATGTCTTTTTTAAAGTCACGTGTTTGAGTACGATCATTTTACGGCCATCTTAAGTGAAGTGCTTCAGTTAAACTGGCTATTTTAAAACTTAGGAATAAAAACACACGTCAGATTGGTGTCGGTAAAAAAAAAAAAAAAAAAAGCAGAAGAAGAAAAGAACAGAAAAGAAAAATCGTGCCATCTCTAGTGAGAATCTCAAAAAGGTCCTTATTACATTCAGGTCAATATACATAAATTGCTTTTCTTGTTAATATTTTGGTATTTTTTAAGAAATCTAAAGCCCCGGACATCATTTGCTTGGGACATCGTTTTAACAGGTGTGTAGTTATGTACAGTATGATCATTCAAATACACATAATACTCATTCTGGACCTTTGGAGGCACAGTTTCCCCCGGCCCATCCTCCAGCCACACACACGATGGCGTCCACTTTCTGGTCTCCCAGCAACCGAGCCACGTCTGATGTCACCTACAAAAAAAAAAACAAAAAAAAAAAAAACACAGCACATCTGATCAAAACCAGTCAGACTTTGTGTGTTCAAGATCCATTTATTATGCATGAGTCAACAATCAATTGTATGATATAACACACAATATTCTAATCATGGTCATTTTGGCACAAAACAGTTCATTTACTACGTTTACTGGATGTTGGTCATAAAACATTTATTAAGGTAACATATAAAACATTGTAAGGTAATGGTCAGGAGTGTAACCACCATAGCTCCATTAAGATACCATAGTTAAATATGTAATAACTGATGAATAAAACACAGCAGGGTATGCTGTTATAGGAAAATAATCAACGGTGGGGTGATGTGATGCGGGCTGACACGAAGTTTGACAGCGTTGGGGAATTAGGAGTGTTTAAGTTCAGCTGTTTTTAAAGACACTAAATGAGAATGTTTGTGGACACGTGACCATCACACCCATATGTCCTTGAAACTTCCCATTCCAGTAACCGCCACTCTTCTGGGAAGGCTTTCCACTAGATTTTGGTGTGTGGCTGTGCTCATTCAGCCACAAGAGCATTAGTGAGGTCATTGGTGAGGGATTTGTGTTGTGTGAGGAAGCCTGGGATGTAGTCAATTCATCCCAAAGGTGTTCAGCGAGGGCTCTGTGCAGGACACTCGAGTTCTTCCACACCGACCTTGGCAAACCAGGTCTTCATAGAGCGCTAGAGATTTGTGCACAGGAGCAGCTCGGGGTTCAGTGTCTTGCCCAAGGACACTTCGGTATGTGGAGTCACGTGTGCCGGGAATCAAACCGCCAACCCTACGACTAGTGGACAATCCGCTCTACCACCTGAGCCACATCCACCCACGTGTCAGTAGAAAAATCCAACTCTGAGCCACATCCACCCACGTGTCAGTACAAAAATCCAACTCTGAGCCCTGCCAAGATCCATTTAATTGAAATTTCTGCTTGATCATAACACAATACAAACCTTCTGATAATAGCTTTTAACCATGACATAAATTTGTGCAGTTATCGAGGTTTTAATATCAACACATGCTTATTACAATCCGTTCCAACCAACAGGCTTGATTCGCTGTCTTGGGTATAAACAATGACATATCAGTTTACCAGGCAAACAAGAGAGGCAAATCTGTTTGCACGGATTAACAAGGACGTCATTGTGTGTCCTCCATCCAGTCTCATTATATAAGGGTGTGAATGATGTCGATGGCAGACACAATAGATTGGATGATGAGAAAGGATAGGGCTCACTGGATGTCAATACGCGGCTGTGTGAGGAAATTGCCTCGGCTGTACGGATATGGAAAATAAATGGCGTTTCCTTGGTAGCGGCTGTGTAATAAGCCATTTACGTCGGAACAGATGGGATAAAGGCAGATGATGTTCTCCTCCCACCGAGGCTAAGGCCAGGAATTCATTTCAGAGGTTTAAAATGTTCAGAATTTACAACAAAGTTATTTGTTTTTGGGTGAATGTAGCGTTATAAAACATTCTTAATGTCAATTACAGTTTCACCCATAGTATGAAACGGTACGCAGAGTGACGAGATTTTTTCATGTGTGTGCTGACACCGGAGACTGCTTCTTCCATCATCTCGCATGTTAAATAAACATCGCCTTAACATCGCAGTTAGGATACATTTTTATTTTATCGTTGCACATTCTTTGCACCAGTCCCTGTAGATGAACTGTTACCATAGAAACCGTAACATATTAGAACGAGTGCATTAATATAAACCTGCGATTCGCCTTGTAGACAGAACCAATCGGATTCGAGCGTTCAACATCGCTTTATAATGCATGTGAACTAGTGCGTAGTGTGCCATTTGACAAGCAGCTTAAGCTTTCATAGCTTTACTGAAATAACAAAAGAATGGTATTTCATTAAAAAAAAAAAAAAAACAGACAGGTGGCTTTCTGATGGTTTACAAATGATGCAATCTGATTGGCTGTGGTGGTAACATGTAGTGTGACCGTCTGATCAGCCTTTCAGTCCATATTCACGACTTCTTTTTCTCTTCCGAGAATAAACCGGTACCTTTTATGGACACGATTTTTTTTTTTCCATCTGTCCAAATTCCTCATCCTCATCTTAATACTTACCTGCTCCGCATGCTCGCAGAAACTGTCGCAGATCTTTGCGAGCACATTCACATCTGCTTCTTCATTAGCAGCAATGTCGATACTGGCCACCCACTGCAACATAACACAAAGAAAATTCACTTATTACAGCTAAGGTCATAAGTTTACATACGCCTTGCAGAATTTGCAAAATGTTAATAATAATAATAATAATAATAATAATAATAATAAAAAAGAAGGATAATAAAAATTGCATTGTGTTTTTTTTATGTAGTGCTGACCTGAATGAACCATTTCACATAACAGATGTTTAAATATAGTCCACAAGACACAATAATAAACGAATTCACACAAATGAACCAGATCAAAAGTTTACACACGCTCGATTCTTAATCCCGTGTGTCGTTACCTGGATGTGTTTATGTTTTGTGAGAGTTCTTCACGAGTCCATTGTTTGTCCTGAGCAGTTAAACTGCCCACTGTTCTTCAGAAAAATCCTCCAGGTCCGGCACATTCTTCACTTTTCCAGCATCTTCTACATATTTGACTCATTTCCTTTTAACAGCGGCTATATGATGTCGAGATCCATCTTTTCACACCGAGGACAACAAAACGTGCAAACGTTCACTGATGCTCGAGAAGGCAACACGATACATTTAGAGCCGGAGGGGGATGTAAACTTTTGAACAGGATGATCGGTGTAAAGACACTTTTGTACAAAGATGTAGTAATACCATTT
>NC_030423.2:25696402-25771402 GCF_001660625.3 Ictalurus punctatus
ATTGGGTAGCCATGATGAGCCACACATTCACACACTATGGGCAGTTTGGAAATGCCGATCAGTCTCCAATGCATGTTTTTGTACTGTGGGAGGAAACCGGAGTACCCTGAGGAGACCCTCGAAACACAGGGAGAACATGCAAGCTCCGCACACACAGGGCGGAGACGGGATTCATACCTCCAACCCCGAAGGTGCGAAGGTACATTATAATAAACCCACAAGGAGTGTGAGAGGAAAAAAATAGATACAGTGGCAATAAAGTTAGCCATAGTGGAAAAAGTCATCAGCTAAATAGACCAAATCTTCAGTAGTTAGTTTTGTGTTTGACGGTGTAATTCACCACAATATTGATACCGCACTTGTCACGTCACCTATGTGTATTGCTGCCGTGAATTGTTTATATTTCTCTAATGCATTCTGAAGCTTCAATTCTGTATCCAATCATAACACAATCTTTCCATCCATCATCGTCTCCAGTAAACACTGACATTCGATAGAGCGATATACACAGAGACGTGCCTTCTACCTAATTTTAACTAACATTTACATATCTGTACGAGTTAACAAACAGTAATAATATCTGATTACCCTCTAGCGACCGAGGAGGAAAAAAAAAAAAATCATTCAGTGTAATCATGTATCATTGTTGACGGCACACATACTTGTGTTTGATAAATTAATAGTGTAGCGTTGCTACGCTTCTGTATCGCGGGCTCTAATTTACATTTGCACCCATGAGCTGTCCGTTAATGTGATATTTATTGTCCTAGTTTTGTTAGACTAAGTGTTTACCTTTAGTAAAGTGGTTGTGCGTATCCTGTGCCGGCATGTGCTCTACCTGCATGTCATGTTTTGATTAAGCCCGGTGGGGTTTTGTTACCTCCTGCTTCTTTTTCCTCTCATTCAGTCAGCTCAGTGCCTGTGTTTGTTCTGTATATGAGAGTTTGACAATAAAAGAGGAAGTACAGCGGGGGAAAATAAGCATTGGACGCGTCAACGTTTTTTTTCAGTAAATATATTTCCAATGAGGTTATTGACATGAAATTTTCACCAGACATCAGTATACACTCAAGAAATCTGGAAATATTTGGACAAGCCGATGAAATCCTGGGATTTCCTCGGAATCCTGAGTGTCGTCTGGTCAGACGAGAGCAAAATTGAACTTTTTGGCTGTCGTACTACACGCCATGTTTGGAGTAGAAATGGTGCTGCACATCACCCTTAAAAACACTACACCGACAGTGAAGTGTGGAGGTGGAAGCATCATGGTGTGCGGCTGTTTTTTATCACATGGTACTGGCAGACTTCATATAATTGAAGGAACGATGAAGGGAGCGCTTTACCGGGAGATTCCTGAGAAGAATCTACTGCCATCCACCAGGATGACGAAGATGAGACGTGGGTGGAGCTTCCAGCAGGACAACGATCCAAAACATACAGCAAAGGAAACTCACAATTGGTTTCAGAGAAAAAAAATCAAGGTGTTAGAACGGCCCAGTCGATCACCTGACTCGAATCCAACTGAACACGGTTTAAAGACAATATGTTCAGAAGAATGGGTCAAAAATCACACCTGAATACTGCGGCCCATTAATTTCTTCACACAGGAAGTGTCTTGAAGCCGTCGTTACAAACAAAGGCTTCTCCACTAAGTATTAAATACATTTCAGTTAGCGTGTTCAGTACTTTTTTTCCCGTGTCATTCCACTTTATTACACACAACTTCATTTACGGACTTTAATGTTGTGAATTCTTTATATTTCCAGATTTCTTGAGTTAATACCGATGTCTGGTGAAAATTTCATGTGAATCACCTCACAGGAAATATATTTACTGAAAAAATTGTTGACGCGTCCAGTACTTATTTCCCCCGCTGTACGTTGTTTTTCCCGATGCTTCCCGGTCAAGCTTCTTCCTTGCCGACTCCACAATACAGAGAAATAATGAATGTTACATGTTAAATGCAGCAAAAACGTTTCAGCTTTACCGAGTGTCAGTTCATTATTTGCAGCCTTATAGCAGTACACATTGTGGTGAGGTTGATTAAATTCTTAATTTCACAAATTAGAGCGAATTTGCTCTCTCAATTCATAAAACCGGCAGCTATGATGTGAGCTCATGTGCTGTACCAAGTGGCTCAAGAAGTCACTAGAGTTCTTACTAGGCTCCTAAAAAAAAGAAAAGAAGTAATTTAGGGGTCTAAAATGACCAACGAGTCTAATGACAACGTCACTAGATGTGCCGGTGTAAAAATCTCTTACAGCCACCTACTTCCTGTGAATACTGATTTCAGACTTTGAATACTGAATAATATTGAATACTGGTGCCTCAACTGAGTTAAATGGGATTTCAAATATCAATGCTCACTCCTAACATTGTCTCACAATTACAAATTGAATTTCTATACCACATTTATGAAGCCCATCCGGACTTTATACAGTGAATCATTACAGAAATGAATAATGTAGTGCAAGACAGATTTTTATTAGGCATCATTTTGGGCATGGCAGCTGCTGCATCCTGGCTGCTGGTTCAAAGTAAAGTAATAAATTATAAGGCTGCACATTTCTCTGTGTTTTAGCCGAATGATTTCAGTTTTAATGTCAGTAATTAACTGCAAACTCTTGGAGATGGATCGAGCCGTCATTCACTGCTACTGCCGTGGGTATCGATATCACATAATACTGAAAACCTAGCCTTATTTACATATTATGTATATGAGACACACAACAATTTAGTGTAACTATGACAACAACAACAACAACAAAATATAGAGAGCCCTGGGAATGTGATGTATGAGTTGTTGAGTAACGTTGATGTGCAGAAATGAAAAGAAACCTAGCATTTTTAGACTCTAGACTTGGTTCATGTGCTAAAAAGAATGAAGGTTCAACTTGCAGTAGTTCAACCAAGTTCTGTAAGTTTGGTAGCTATAATAAGATGGACATCAAGGCTGTGGCTTCATTGTGAAGGCTGAGTCAGTGTCTGAGTCACTTCAGCTGCACATCCCAGCATGCTCCGCTCTTGTTTTAAAGAAGAAACCCAGCCGAGTGTCAAGTTTATGCTGTAGAATAGCTTGCGATGGCCCGTAAGTGCAAAACCTAATGACAAGCCAAAAACACAACAGCAAAACAAACAAGCAAACAAAACAAAACAAAACACAGCAACAAATTCCGAAACATGAGAGTAAAGTCAAAATCACAACAAATTCAGAAACATGAGAGCAAAACCAAAAACATAACAGCAAACACACACACAAAAAAAAACCCCCAACAAATTTAGAAAACACAACAGCAAAGACAAATTGAGCATCACATGCTTGTTGCTGATTGGCCTAAATGAATTTACTGATGCTTTTATTCATGATGGCATTCATATGATGTTATTTTAGATATGCTGCAACATTGCACAGCACTGAAATGAGTATGTGAATGCTGAAAAGTCGGAAAAAGATTTCACTAGGCCAGTGGTTTTCAAAGTGGGGGCCGCAGCCTCCTTGGGGGCCACCAGGGGGCGCCAGGGGGGCCTCAACAATTTGGTGTGTAAAAATAAATGAATACATGATTTTCTCTTTCTCACTCGCACACAACCACACACACACACACACACACACACACACATGATAAATTCCTAATGTAATGTAATGTAAAGATGTAAGATGTAATTATTAATAAAAAAGGGGGATATATTCAGAAGTCTGTATTTTTAATGTGTTTTAAAGACATCTTGCAAAAGCGGGGCCTCGGTCAAATGTTAATACCATTTGGGGGGCCTTGCCCTGGAAAAGTTTGGGAACCCCTGCATTAGGCTAACTAGCTAGTTATTTTTCCTTGTGAAAATCATATGTCACATCCAATCAGCAACAAGTATGTGATGTTGAATAAGGACCTCCCCTTTGTGTTTCGAGTTAATGCCGATGTGTTTTCCGAGTTTTCTGCAGTGTTTTTGGTTTTGTTGTGTTTACTGATTTGCTGTTGCATTTTCGGTTTGTTAATGTGCACTTACGGTCCACCAGGTGCATTTGGGAGACTGTTATTATCACAAAATGTCAGATTTGATGTGGATCGACCTTTAGATTTGGCAAATTGATGCAAATTAATTCCAGGACAGGAATAGCCACTAAAATAATACAAAGAAAAAAAAAAGACAGGCACTTTTAAACAGGTATGGTTTAAGTTGGGGTTTAATGGTGAACAGAAGCAGGAGAGCTCCAGATTTTGGAACTGAATCTGAATTTGATTTTCCGAGGACCTGATGGTAAAATTATAGGCCAAGGATGTGCACTTGCATGTCAAAAAGCACATGGAGGGCTAAATGGGAAGCTGGTGACGTAATATATATTGTGGTTAGTATGTAATATTTTTCATGCATAAGAATAGCTGAATTTTTTTAAATAAATTGTGCGAGATGGTGTTTCACAAATGAGCCAGAGCTTGCAAGGACTGGTTGCACATTAGTGCTTTGTTTACAGTGATAAGTGCATCCATTAGGCTTTGTAAATTGTGTAGCTCAGGCACACACGCAAGCCCACAAATCCTTATGCTAATGCACATCCATCATTACCCTCTGTTACACTCTCATTGGTCCACAGATGCACCTTACTGAAATTAAGGTGTCAAGATGTTAAATGTATGCAGACATGAAACCATTGAACTGTCTGCACATTTTGCTAATGCGTCCTATCGGCTATGAATTTTCTCCAAGCAGGCAAGTGGCACTGTTACAGCTGGAGAGCTTTCTGATGGCAGCTGTAACTGGGCAGAACAGGCACTGAACTAAGAAACTGAAGTCTCACAATATTTGTAGGAATTCTTCCAAGTGAGAAAAATGTATTTAGATTTTAAGTATGGTCGAAAGAAAAGGGATGACCGCTAACCTGCTTTGAGACAAAAAAAAAAAAAAAAACAGTCTAAATGAAGTCAGATTAATGTTGTAGTCAATATTTAAAGACGAAACTTTATTAGATCTTATTAGACAAACATCCTTACTAGTTCAGGCGTGGACAAATCCGTAGCCCAGGTGCATGGAACAAGAACGTTACATGTCTAGGCTATTCGTTTTTTATTAGTTAGTAACTTTAAAAAAAAAAAAATCCATAGTTTTTCAGGCAGGACATGAGTGTGGCACGCAACATAATTACTGTGGGCAAAACGTGTCAAAACACAGGCAGGCAGGATAACACAGTTAACATTGGGCACAAGACGGGGTACACCCTGGACAGGGTGCCAATACATCGCAGGGCACAATCACATACATGCCAATCATGCATGTCTTTGGATTGGGAGAGGAAACCAGAGTACCTGGAGGAAACCCCCACGGCACAGGGAGAACATGCAAACTCCACACACACAGGGCCAGGGTGGGAATCGAACCCCCGACCCTGGAGGTGTGAGGCGAACATGCTAACCACTAAGCCACCATGCACCCTATATATATATATACATAGTACAAATATAAATAAACATGAACAGACAATCGAATATAGCACTAACACAGAACAGGTGAACACAATCAGATAACAAACCAATGATAGGGCAGGGATGGAGACAGAACTATAACAGAAACCAAAACAAACACGAGCACACGGGGAACGGGAAATTCGTAATGAAACCAAGGAACGATAAACTTACTCACTATAAAGTTTTGCAAAAACGAAAGATTCGATTTGGTATGTAGTAACTATAGAGTGCGCCCTTTGTTCTGAATCCCACCACCTGCTCTACTACGCTCAGTGGATTGTACTAGTCAGATTAATTAGCGAACATGGATGACATACTGTATGACCTTTTCAGTAACAGGAACATGCAGTCATGGAAACACTGACTGAAATACGGAAAATAAAGTGTGGTAAAGCAATAATAACAATAACTCCCTTGACAGTTGTTCAACATGCAGATGCTTCGTAAGAAAAATAATGAAGATGAGACTATAACGTGGGACTTAGGAGAAAGGATAATGATTATGGATGAATTTTCCCCATGAATTGATATACTCATTTGTGTCTACACTTAATTAGCTACGTAGATCAACCCACTTCCATTACTGCACATTATGCTATCATTTTAGCCGAGTCAGTTAGTCTTCTGGCAGCACACTGGAGCTTTTACTTGACCAGTGGACTAGCTAATAAATTTATCCTTTGTCTATGCTTGCGAACCAAACCTCATTTATTAATTATTATTATTATTATTATTTTTTTAAAATGTGTGTTGACAGCATAAAACTCATGAGGTTTGATTACTGGATATGAATTTATATTGGGAAATGTCACAGGCTTGGACCTGTTTGGCTTTGCCATATTGGTGGCCTGGTTCATTAGTCATATTATATTTGTCAGCTTGTCATGTGCTGTCATGGCTAATAATAAGATCTCATGGCTGACAGATACGCTTCTGTGGACCTAATGTTTATGAATTATAATGAATTCCATTCAGCTCCTTGGCAGGAAACACTCCGAACGGCAAAGCCTAAATGTCACATGGGAGATTTTTAAATTGAAAACCATGTCTTTTTAAGGCCTTCCTTAAGCATATGCTTAAACATTAAAGCTGCTCTGAAGTGTCTGAAGTATCATAAATATTCACGAGCAGTACTCTGAATATTGCATTCGCATTTTGGGAGCTAAATCATTTAATTTCTTTGCATTTTTTTTTTGCAAGTCGTAGAGGATATTGATTTTAATTTGTGATATACGGAGAATAAAGGGGGTTTCTTTATATAGACAGTGGCGGTGACATGCTTTCTGCAGGTGACTGATTTCTACCAGTATATACTGTACTGTAATCAGTGTGTGTGTGTGTGTGTGTGTGTGTGTGTGTGTGTGTTTTTAATATAATATAATATTACAAAGTTATTTGCACCCCTACCGTTTGGTGAATACAATATTTGGTGAATCCTTCGCTGCTGAGAATATCAGCACTGAGCTTCTACCTGTAAAGTCAAGTAAAAACAAGCTTGTAGACAGGAATTCGGGCCGTCCTTCAAGCTAACACCTTTATATTCTTCGATTTCCACATCTACGTGTATACTTCATCAATTTAGACTTGGCTATTAAATAGAGTTGAATTCATATTGTTAAAAAACATTGAATTTATATCCTTCAGCCGTTTCTGTGTTGATGTGGGAGTGTGTTCGGGGTCTTTTTCTTGTTGAAAAACACATCTAAGTCTTAACGTCCTGGCAGAGACTTTTGGCTAAAATATCCTGGTATTTAAAAGGAATTCATGATGGCATGGGTCTTCACAAGAAACCCACTAAGCCACAGCAATAAAGCATATAAAATGTTAACGTTTATTAAAAATGTTAACGTTATAGTTAATTGTGAAGGAAAGGGAAAATAATGTTTTTTTTTTTTTTAGAAAAGAGAATTTCTTATAATAATGGTTTTGATTGTTTGAGCAGAAATTTGATTGGGTTGTCCTGAGGGTAGGGCTTGATCTGTGAGAATATATATATATATATATATATAATTTCATTTTAATTTAGTATTTTTGTTGGCCGAGTCGGCACGTGACTTATTTTCTATCCAGAGTCTCTGGGATTGTGTTAATAGGTTCCTCAAAATGAGATGACCTCATTTTCATCTCACAAAAAGCGACGACGATTTAAACAACCAAAATATTTGTTGGAACTTCCATGGACTCGGCAGCCTCACTGAGGAAGGGTTTTTTTTTTTATTTTTTATTATTATTATTAATCTTCCTCGCAGTTGCCAGATTACATTGTGGATGCAAATCCTCACCTCCGCTCGCAAGCTGGGAGAAGAGAATCATTCAGCGAGAGAGAAAGCTGGGTACACACCCTTAATGGGGCATGAAAGAAGAGGAACGGGATTAAAAAGGAAGAAATTTGTCTTTTAGAGAGTTTTGACAGAAATCCAGCCATTTTGGATCTGGACCTGACTACTGCACATCCAGTCTAATGGATTGACTATGCTACAGCACTGTCTAATCTTTGGTGTTGATTACTTTCCTATAACAGTAGCTCTGACAGTAGTTTTAGCTATAATGTTTATATTAATAATCGATCGTTCACTTCTATGTGATTTTAGTACAGAGGGTGTAAATATTTTTGTCAAACTTAATTCCATTTGTGTTTACTTCGAGTATGACTTTAGTCGGATTAAGGTCATCAATAATCTCTGTTTACATGCTAGTTCTTAATCAGACTAATCGTCTTAATCGGATTAACATCGCGTTATTGTTGTCCATGTAAACGTACTGTTTGTTGATATGTTGAAGTCTGTGAGGAGATGTTTATTCAGCATGTTTGGAAGGAGTCTCCAGTGTCAGAAGTAAAGGTATAGCTTTAGGTTTTCCACCAGACTCTTCATTATAGAGGAGTTTTCCGGTTTCCTCTTTGCGGTAACATGACACGATGAAATTTTGAGAGGCTGGTAAGAGAAAGAATGCGTATAACTGCTATAACGTAAGTCCTGGCGCTTATTTTGCGTTCCACAACATTAAATGTAGCTATAAACGCATTTTAAAAATGACACATTCTTTACTGTCAGTGTTTGCGGACTGCTGTGGAATAAGAGGAATAAAACACTGCAGAACGTGCTGTTATACACAGCAAAATCGCCAGTGTCGATATAACACCCACAGTGTTGAATTCACACCCTACAGTGTTTATATAAGTCCAGTGGACTCATAAACACTCTGGGTGTCAATTCAACACTAGGGATTTTACTGTGAAGGAAAATGATCTATCTATCTATCTATCTGTCTGTCTGTCTGTCTGTCTGAATGACTACGACTTGATTCATGCAACTTGCGTCACTTCCTACCAAAACTCATAACCATAATGAGTGAGCTTTGACAAAACCAAGCACCTAGCTCAGGAATCATTATGAGGCTCTCATTAAGCACTGGCTGAGGTATTCACAAAGGTCCTAAGCGCTGCACAGGAAGTCTGCCAGGCGACACCAAGTATTTGACAGATTTAATGAGTCTGCTCTCTAACAACTAGACGAGGGATAGAGAAGGGCTGAAATGATTCATTCAGCACCCACTCACTCATTTTAATGGGTACTTACACAGAGCTGTCAATTTTTAGGTTGCTACAGCAGTACACCTCATAAACTGGCAACAATGTGTAAGCTGATATACATATACCCTGTGTTACCAGTTTATTAAAGCTACACAACTAGAAATTAGTAAACTGACAAATTGGACTGCCACATGGTGGACACTATATCTGGCTCGGTGTTGTTTATCTCTTCTCCTCCAACACGTGTTAGCCAAAACGTGGAGCAGTCTTTTTAAATAGGAAGTTAAAATAGGAGGTTGACAATGCATTGAGGTATAGACCATCTGTCTGTCAAGGTTGTCATACGAATAAGTCAGTTTTCCAAGTTAATAAAAACATTTTAAAATTCATCCGAGAGACTTCGTTGGCTCGACAGAAGTGTGCTGCTCATCTACACATTTTTTTCCCCTTTTTTTATTTTCTTTTATCGATCGTTCCATAACTTGTGCTTGTTATCAACCATCTGTCCCGTTTGTATTGGAAGCTCTTGGTTTTTCCGCCCCAACTGTGATGGACAACAAAAGGATTTTAGTCGTTTTAGATGTCCACGAAATATATATTTCACATGATCATGAAAAGCATGTTAAAACGCATTTCACCACGCACGTATGATCACGTGAGAACAAGTCAAGTAGAAATAAAACGATAAAATTAAATCGCACAGAGAAAACAACATGCGCTGCATGTGAAAATGGTTTGAAAACGGACGTGTAAAATTCACAAGCGTTTTTTTTTTTTTTTTTTTTTTTTTTAAATTAAAGGATTCGTTTTAAAAATTAAAAGATGGCCGTTGGTGACCGATGATTTTTTTTTTTTTTTCTCCAGAAGAAAATACTACTTAAAATCGTTTATGAGAAATGTTTTAGTCACAGAAAAGGAAAATAGTCTTTTTGGTTGTTTAAGTGAATATGGTTCTTGAAGGGTGCCAATACTTCTGGACTGTACATCGTATCATTTTGGAGGGAAAGGTCTCCAGAACCATGTGAGATTTCTATACATAACACACTGCTAACTCAATGCCACACCATGTTAAGATAATACGTAGCCATAATTGCTACATCATGGTATGGTTCCTATCTGCTTTCCCCTTCATTTACTCTCTTCTCTGCTCCATGCTCTGGGCACTGCTAAAGCGCTCCACACAGGGGTGTGATTTGTTACTGATGGAGATGATGGACGTAATGAAAAGAATTTGTGGATTTAAGATTGTAGCGCAGGTCTCAAAGCCTCAGGATGCCTCTGAGGTCAGAGCGAGAACGAAAGAAGTCTATTATGGCTGAAGTCCTTTTTATGGTCCTGGCTGTCAAGCCCACTTTCTTCTTATCAGATGTGTGCTACTTTCTTCTCCTCCTTCTCCTTCTCTTCTGCAGACTAACAGTATTTCATATGCCACTCTCAGTTTCTCTGTAGTATTTGGCAGATCAAGGGGTTCAAGCTCCCAGTCTTCAGAGATTTCATCCTGAGACAAGTGTTACATCTCCATCCCCGTTCTTGCTAGAACGGAGCATCGATCTCATGGCTTTGAGTGGTGTGTGCTGCGGCGATAGGCGTGGCTCGCTGAAAGAACCATGCCCTTCTGCCTGTGGCTGAATTCAGTGTTTACTCGTCCATTTTTTTTTTTAATCTCTCTGCGAGCTTTGCATTGAACATGCTTGGTAATTTATGGATGATTGACATTTCTCGATATACACACACACGGATACGAAGAAGATCAGTGTTACCGAATATGAATTTTTAGGTCGGGTTCAGCCTCTGGAAAAAAAACACAGTAGACTGCATCAAGACTGCATCAAAATTTCAGTAAAATGCTGCAATGAAATATGTAGCAGAGTGTCTATATATAATTCAATAATTTAGAAAATCAAATAATCAAATATCTCTTGGTGATATAGTTTTCGTTTCACTTGACATACCTCTGATAGAAATCCCGGCTTCTATGGCAGATTCAAGTTCACTGAGTTTTAATAGGAGAAGAGAGATTAACACTTATTGGACAACAGGCTTTGGTGACATCATATTGGGCGCCTCGGTGGTGGGTTAAACAAAAATCTCAATGTTTATTAGACAGTGTACTCATCACTTGTCCCATATGATGATTGGGAGATCTCTGAACGTGGAGGAACCTTATAACCAACTGCCAGTTATTGAAAAGCTAATGATCATGACTGACACCCATCCATCCTTTTTCCATACTGCTTATCCTACACAGGGTTTTCGGGGGCAGCCTGGAGCCTACCCCTGGGAACTCAGGGCACACGTCAGGGGACACCTTGGACGGGGTGCCAACTCATCGCAGGGCATATTCACACACCCATTCACACACTATGGACAATTTTAAATGCCAATCGGCCTACAATGCATGTCGTTGGACTGGGGGAGGAACCCAGAGCACTTGGAGAAAACCCCTGAAACACGGGGAGAACATGCAAGCTTTGTGAACACAGGGTGGAGGCGGAGGTGCAAAGCAAACATGCTAACCACTAAGTCATATCATATCATATCATATCATTGCTATGCTGATGACACCCAGCTCTATTTGTCCTTTCAGCCTGACGATCCATCCGTCTCTGCACGTATCTCTGCTTGCCTGTCGGACATCTCCGTCTGGATGAGGGAACACCACCTTAAACTCAACTTGGCAAAATGTGAGCTTCTCGTCATCCCAGCCTGCCCCTCAATCAACCACAACCTCACTGTACAGCTCGGCTCGACCACATTCAAGCCAACCAGGACAGCCAGGAACCTTGGGGTGACTCTTGATGACAGCTTGACCTTTACAGACCACATCTCAACAACTGCACAATCCTTTAGGTTCATTCTGTATATAAAATCAGACCCTACCTCACCGAACAGGCTACACAACTACTAGTCCAGGCTCTTGTTATATCAAAACTGGACTACTGCAACGCAATACTCTCGTGCCTCCCAACCAGCTCCATCAAACCTCTTCAGATGATTCAGAGTGCAGCAGCACACCTCGTCTTCAACCAGCCCAAGAGAACCCATCTTAAACAATAAATTGTTAGTATAAAGCTATGTTTGATTATTTGAATTCGATGCAACTATAGGCCTAGCTAGCTGTCCACTATCTCACCACCTTCTTCAGTGAAACTGACCTAGCTAGTTCGCAGCTCATCTGCTTTTTAATGCGACATGGGATCCACTACTAATTTTGTCAACCTGATTTTAGAAAAATCTTCTGATGCTCTAACTTGAGGACAAGAGAGATTCAGAATTAAACAAGTGGCCAGACCACCAGATAAAACCAGAACACACACAAACATATAAGTACATCAATAGTGCTTCCTATAATTTAAAACCCATCAACTGTCACTGACGAACACTTACACACAACTTTACCAAAAGACTAATAAATACGACCCAATGTCAATCACAGCACACCATTAATAACAAAAAATAAAAACATTCTCTGAGCTACAAAGTCAGTTGTCAAGACACTCTAACATGACTCAGCCTGGGAAATCTTATGTCAAGTTGACATCCATCTTATGTCAAATTGACATCCAGATTTAATCTTCATGGAGGCTAACACTTCCTGGAACAACCTGTGGTATAGCAGAGCGTTTTTATCCTACGGTGTGTCTCTCTGAGCTAGAGCATATAAAAATGCAACAGTCTGCTGAAATAAAATAAAATAAAATAAATCAATAAGTCATTTCTAGAGGTCAAGACTGATATTAGATACAATGCCAGAGATAAGTAAGAGAAGGTTGATGCGCTTAGCTGCACACACCCATACACCCATTCGGTAATTATAGACACCGAATACCTCTGTCTCTTTTGAAAAAAAAATTCAGGTAAGAAAGTAATTACCAAGTGCTGTCCTCAGTACCATTTACATTTTTGACGATCTAAGGACATAATTATTATCTTGATGATGATGTGAACCTGGAGAATAGACGTTGTAAGAACATTGTTCAGGCAATTGGCCGCTTTATGGCGGTATTTATGGCTGTATTAGTTATTCATCGGTGAAAATGGAGGAAAGGAGATAGATATTTCTTTAAGCAAGGGGTCAGTAATTCAAAGTCTAGACAGTATTCATCAGATAATAGTCTGAGAGTGAATAAAGTATCATTTGGTGTCATGTTGTTTAAAGGAAAATAAAAAAGGAGAGAAGTTTAGAGTAAGAGAGATGAGTGAAGAAGCATGACCCTGAAAAATGGACTTTTACACTCAGCAGGTGATAAGAAGCTGGTTATACCCTGCAGCCGAATTCCAGTATCTCTTGCCTGAATTATAAACAGGGTTTATTTTTTTTCCCCTTTAAACCTGTAATTTTTTACATATAAGTGCAGAACGAAGACTTCTTTCAATCAAGGCATACTTAATAATTAAATTACAGAGTAATGTATAGCAAATGGAGATGACTGTGCACGTATTCAACAGCGTGTCTGACCTGTAGACAGGAGCCACAGCTTTGCTAGGCTGCTAAGAGAAAAATTCTATGTCTTGCTAAATGTCAGCATTATTTACGTTTCCTAGACTGTCTCATTACAGACTGTCTGTGGCTTGTTAGACTGTCATATGCGAGAGTAATTAAAGCAGCCGGTGGGAACATGACATTAGTAAATGTGATGTGAGGTTAAAGCCTCTATAAGACTAAAGAAAGAAAGAACAGCTGTAATCTCAGGAAGCTTCTCTGACTTCCAGCGGTTTTTCCAGACATTAGAAAGACCCAGTTGGGAATGAGGACATGTAGTAAAATATAAATAATAAATAGATAGTCGGATAGATAGATAGATAAACGAAAGAATTAATGACTTATGTAATGGAGCCGAAGATGGATGCGGTTGCAGGTAAAACAGTTTTACTAACACATACAGTGGGGGGAAATAAGTATTGAACGCAGCAACATTTTTTTCAGTAAATATATTTCCTGTGAGGTTTTTCACATGAAATTTTCACCAGACATCAGTAGTAACTCAAGCAATTCACAGATATAAAGAAATCCATAAATGAAGTTATGTGTAATAAAGTGGAACGACACGGGGGAAAAAAGTACTGAACACGCTAACTGAAATGTATTTAATACTTAGTGGAGAAGCCTTTGTTTGTAATGACGGCTTCAAGACACTTCCTGTGTGAAGAAATTAATGGGCCGCAGTATTCAGGTGTGATTTCGGCCCGTTCTTCTAAACATATTGTCTTTAAACCGTGTTCAGTTGGATTCGAGTCAGGTGATCGACTGGGCCGTTCTAACACCTTGATTTTTTTTCTCTGAAACCAATTGAGAGTTTCCTTTGCTGTATGTTTTGGATCGTTGTCCTGCTGGAAGTCCACCCACGTCTCATCTTCGTCATCCTGGTGGATGGCAGTAGATTCTTCTCAAGAATCTCCCGGTAAAGCTCCATTCATCGTTCCTTCAATTATATGAAGTCTGCCAGTACCATGTGATGAAAAACAGCCGCACACCATGATGCTTCCACCTCCACACTTCACTGTCGGTGTAGTGTTTTTAAGGGTGATGTGCAGCGCCATTTCTTCTCCAAACATGGTGTGTAGTATGACAGCAAAAAAGTTTGACCAGACTACACATTGAGTTGTAGCAAACTTTAAATGAGCTTCGGCATGCCTTTTCTTAGTAATGGAGTCTTGCAGGGTGAGCGTGAGCAGTGGAGTGCACTGCCTATTGTTTTCTCTGTGACGATGGCACCTGCTGCCTCCAAGTGTTTCTGGAGCTCTTTCCAAGTGGTCCTTGGCTCTTGGGCTACTCTTCTGACTGTTCTATTCCTCTAACTCCCTGGTCAGAAATCTGTGAGGAGCTCCTGTGCGTGGCCGGTTGATGACGGAGTAATATTGCTTCCACTTGCAGATAACGGCCCTAATGGTGCTTACTGGAGGATTCAGAAGTTTTGAAATACGTCTGTATCCAATTCCATCAATATGTTTTGTTCTTGGGAGAGCTCCTTGCTTTTCCCCATCATGAGATGTTTCTTGTGTGACTCCTTGGTAACGAAAAGCCTTTTTATAGATCACCAATTTATGACACCAGCTGATATTAATTTGCACAGACAGGGGTATAGTTACTTACAGATTTCAGCTGGTTCCTTACCATACCTTTCCTTGAAGAACTGGTTTTTCTTAGCGTGTTCAATACTTTTTCCCCCCGTGTCATTCCACTTTATTACACATAACTTTATTTACGGATTTTAACGTTGTGAATTCTTTATATTTCCGGATTCCTCGAGCTAATACTGATGTCTGGTGAAAATTTAATGCGGATAACCTCATTGGAAATATATTTACTGACAAAAATGTTGACACATTCAATACTTATTTCCCCCGCTGTAGGTCAACCAATCCAAATCAAAAGGCTGGTTCATGGCCAAAAACGTGCAAAGTTCAGGCAATGACCAAACAGACTACAGCAGGCAAGGCAAAGACAGAAACAGTAAACAAAGAGGCTCAAAACCAGATAATCAATCATCAAATAAAGGCTTGGAATAGTCGGACCACAAAGACAAAATGAGCATATACATCACCCCGAACAAGAAAACACGAGGGTTATAAATACACAAACTGAACACAGGTGAGAGCGATCATGACACATGAGTCAGACAGCCAATGACAAGACAGGGGAGGAGACAAGACATGAATCAAAACAAAACCACACGCCGCAAAATAAACGAAGACATGACAACACGGAAGCGTGCGCTGTCGTGCTACAGGTGCTTACGCTCTGCACTAGTGGAAATACCCAACAATGACTGAGTGAACAAATAAAGGAATAAAAGCTTTATTTACACTGGTAGTGCTCGGCCAACAGTAAAAAATCTTTCTCTAGAATCTCTAGATCAAGAAAAAAAACAGACCTGATGAATAGAATAGAAGCAGAATAGAAACGTTTCATCACACAGCATGTAACATATGTGTGTTTGTAATGCTAGAAAATGCTTTCTTTATTCCGTAAAAGTTCATTATTATGTATCATCAATGCAAAACGAATTCTGCATCTCTGCTTTAGTGCATTGGTGCTTTGCAAATGAGTATGTATGCTTAAGTGTTCAAAAATGAGTAGCGATGAGGGTCAGCATTTGCGACACTGTTTATTTTGGTTAACTGCATGATGTCAGTTTTACCTGCAATTATAAAAGTTAACGATGTACATGTTAAATCATTTGGGGTGATAAAACTTTAAAGATCATTTAGAGCTTACTGTTGCTATGAGCTGAAACACGGTTATTACTGTGTATCCGCTAAGGCTTGAATCTGATCTTAATCTCTCTCAGTGAAAATATCCACCAATGACAGATTAGTGCTTTAACTCTCAGCTCGTCATTCTTGCAGAAATGTGTCAAAGTTGATGTATCAAATTATGAACATGTACTAGCAATTGCTAATTTCTCATCTCTGTTATGCCATCCTTCCATTCGTACTCAAAATCCTGAGTGATCTGTTTTTTTCTTGAATAACGATATGACGTGATACTGTGTCTTCTATACAACGGTTAAAAACGAATGCTATCATGCTCAAAGTAACGTTACAATATTACACACGATTGAACTGACAGAACGAAAGTGTTTATTTATAGCCAGTCAAAGCTCGTAGCCTAACCTGATCAGAAGAATTGTTCGAGCTGACAGGAAGGCTACGGGAACTCAAATAATCACTCTTTACAACCGTGGTAAGCAGAAAAGTATCACTCAACATGTCGAATATTGAGGTGGATGGGCTACAACAGCAGAAGACTACATCGGGTTCCCCTCACGTCAGCCATGAAGAAGAATCTGAGGCTACATTACATATTTATATCCATCCATCCATCCATCTTCTATACCACTTAATCCTTTTCAGGGTCACGGGGAAACCTGGATCCTATCCCATGGAGCATGGGTCACGAGGCGGTGTACACCCTGGATATTTATATACATAATTATTATAATTATTATAATGAGTTTATATGAACCCCAGCGCTGATTGTTAATAGTTCTTGCGATCTAGTTGGATCGGTTAACTGTAAAAGAATACTCCAGGGCAGTGTTTTTGCAAAAGCTTCCAAAACTGGAGGAAAAAAGAAAATATTGTGACATATAACATGATAACATATAATATGTATATGCTAAATGCCATAATTTAAGTTCTGAGTCAGTGTATTACATTTATATACCACAGATGACACCTATTACTCAATAGTAATAATCCGTATTTCACTGACTACGTTTACATGGACAGTAATAATCTAATTATTGACCTTATTCTGAATAAGACAATATCCTGTTTAAAGTGCTTACATGAGTCGCTTTTGGAATATTCCTTTCATGTTCGGGTTTTACATGTTTATAGAACATAAATCGCTTAACAGCACACGTCATTACGTCCTCACGTCACGCCGTCCGACGCTCCCTCCAGAATTTCACGTATCGACATACAGTTCATCTTCGTTATGGGACCGTATACGGTTTTGGGTGTTTTTATTTTTAATTTTACGAAAGCTTCAACTGCAGTTAATTATTAGTCTTGCTATGCGTGCAAATGGACGACTGATTGAAGCCGTCGGCTGCGTCCCAAACCGTGTACTTACCGTCTGTATAGTAGCTGATATACGTGTATTTGCCTACTATATACTGTAGTAGGTAAGTACGCGGTTTGGGACGCGTGTGACTTTAATCGGATTAAGTGTGACTTTAATCGGATTAAGGTCATCAATAATCGCTGTTTACATGCTAGCTTCTTAATCAGAGTATCGTATCAATCGGGTTAATATGGGATTATTGCTGTCCATGTAAACATACTGACTATTGAGTCTGTTACTAAATGAAAACGAAGCCCTTCCTCCATCTCTAGCCCTCCGTAATTGGCGTGTGAAATGATACCAGCTCCGAATTCACTCGCAGCACCTGCAGTCAACCAAAAAGGCAAAGAAATCTTCGTGTTTTGTCACTGCTTTATTCTTCAAGCCTCCCATTTTGGTCTCTCTCATGTCTCGTCTCTGATGGATGCTGGTGCACCGCTTTGTGACTCTTGGGGCTCTCTGATGTTATAAAACCCTTTCATATTGTGTTTCCTGCTTTTCTTGTGCAGGTGGATGAGTTGCAGTGGAAACATGCAGTGCCCATTTCTAGCTTTTCAATGCTGCCACTTTGAAGCTCGAGCTGTGAACATCTCTCCAGGGAGATGAGTGCGCCTGACGCCCCATCGCACCTGCTCGCTCACACAGCTCAATCATTCGCACATTCACTGCCGCGCTTCTGTGAACATCTGTTGCAAAGCACATAAGCGGCTGTATGGCATGATATTACGCTCCAACAGAGGTTCTTTTACAGTTTAAGTTGGAATCCATCATTTGATCTGGCATGCATTTGGTAAAATACGACATTGTTGTAGCTTTACTGGATGCTGAATACCTAAAAATATATCAAGGCTAAAACATTAAACCCCCCCCCCCCCCCCCCCCCCCCCCAAAAAAAAAAAAAAAACATATGCACATTGGTTAGTCATGTCTCTTTTGCATGTATATCAGTATAAAATTCTATCATTTAAGTAACGAATACGAGAATGTCACGCTACTCCTTCCATCACCATATATGTATTGTGATTAAGGAACCATATTGGAGGACTTAGGCACAGGCCGAGCTCTTTGCTCATTTCAGATTGCCGTTTATAGACCAAGATGAGGTTGTTTTTTTCCAGCTATTGGGGTAATTGTTTTGTTTTGTAACCTGTGTTCAGATCTCTTTGACAGGAGCTATTTGCGTGCTCATAATAGAGCTTACATTTCTCTTGCTTAGGATAAAGATGGAGCTGCTGTGAGTATGAAGTGTGTTATACCACAGATCACAACCTATAAGCCATGTACATGCTTCTTTCTTTTGAGTGTCACGCATGTAAATAAAAGACATGGTCGAAAAGCTGCTTCAACAGAACGCTGGTCTAATTGTAGAGGATTCTAGGCGATGACAGAGATCCTCCCTGAGATGAGGCAATGCAAATATCCTTGAGCGCAAGTAGACTCAAAATGAAACCCACCCTGAAGTGGATGACAGAAGATCGAAGGATCAGTGCTGTGTACAGGAATATAGACGAAAGGCAAACAGTTGTAATGATCCATCAATATAGATCGATCAAATAACCAATGATCCAAGGTATCAATGCAACGCATAGACATCGACGCTTGTATAATTTTTAAGATGTCAAGATTTCATCTTACGTCATAGCACCACGAGTGATCAAGAAAAAAAAAAAAACTTTCTCTTTAGTTAAAAACAAATCATTAGTGTGGAAATGTATATGGCTACTGAGGCACTAAAGATTTATGGGAACTTCTACACAAGATTCCTACCATGGTGTAGGAACCTTTTTTTCTTCAGCTCTGTTTTGTCGAGCGTGAAAATGTCACCGCTTTATATTTCGAAAGTCAAAGTTTAAGCTCATCACAGGTCCTTATTCGCACTGAAATCTGCCGCATTTGATAGTGAAATCCGTTCAATGCGTTTTCCAAAAGAGATTTCGGTTGCATCTGTGAACTGATAGAAATGTTACCGATTTGTGTAAATAGACACATCGGTTAAATATCGATCGCAGGCCCAGGGATCAATAGAATCGAAATCGCACCATGGGAGTCACTGAGGTATCAGCAAATATCGGATATCTGGCTAAAAGAATAGATATTAGATATATATGAGAATATATGAGAATACGGTGGAGTTTTTTAAAGATTAGCCTAATTATGTATTATATACATAATAATACCCCCCCCGCCCCCGCCCCCCACTGACTACTTGTATGATTCCTAAAAAGCTTGGTTTTTTATCTTAAACACCGAGGGACAGAAGAACACATGCGACAGTGTGTAAAACAGCACATTTGACTATTCATCACATAGGAGTTATAATAATTTCAAAGCATTTAATAAATACATCTTTGTTTGAACTTGACATTCTAAGCCATTTCTTAAAAAATGTAGCTGTACTGTGTACGTGTCATGCTCCCAGCTCATTTAGCTCCGTGAAGAATTCTCACAGATGGCAAAAAGCTGTTTTAAATGCCAGATGTGGAAAACAGAACCTTTGCAGGTGATAATTAACACTCGCTGACTAGGAAACTATTAAACCAAGTGGAAGTTAAACCAAGTTAGCTTGCAAGCTACTAATTTTAGCTAGCAGATGGTAGAAAGTCAACAAAAGTGTTTTTTTTTTTTTTTTTTTTTACAGTGTCAAGAGTATACATTTTACGTGTTTATTGTTATATCTATCTATCTATCTATCTATCTATCTATCTATATATATATATATATATATATATATATATATATATATATATATATATATATATATATATATATACAGTAGTCAGTTCTGGTTTATATTAAAGCAGCTTTTTTTCTCTCTCTTGAAGTTAATAAGACTTACAAAGTGCTGACAGTGGAGACTCCTTCCATAAATGTTTACTAAACACCTCCTTAAAGAAAACCGCATCATATATCAGTGATTATATGTTTCTCTTTGCTCCATCACAGTGTGAATACTCATGTGTTTATTATTAGGATTAGATTATGTGGAGCGTTTGCTTTACAAGTCCCTTTACCTTTGAAATATTTCCATTCCATATTCTGTACCGCTTATCCTACACAGGGTCGTGGGAGCCTGGAGCCTATCCCAGGGAATGCAGGGCATAAGTCGGGAGACACCTTGGACGGGGTGCCAACCCATGACAGGGCACAATCGCACAAACATTCACACACTACCGACAATTCGGAAATGCCAATCAATGCATGTGTTTGGACTGGGGGAGGAAACCGGAGGAGCAGGAGGAAACCCCTAAGGCACAGGGAGAGCATGCGTGCAAAGCGGAGTTGCGATTTGAACCCCCAACCCTGGAAGTGTGAGGCAAACGTGCTAAACACTAAGCCACTGTGCCCCTCACTACTGAAACATTAACTTAACAATTAACAATAACCTATTAATCAACACCTTCTGTGCAATAAGATTTCAACAGCCCTGTGGTATAAACTCATTTATCTTCTTTAAATTCGTTAAATGTTATCCGAAATGTGATTTATATTCCTTGTAATCATTAAGGTAATATGATTTTATTTTTTGGATGCCGTTTTGTAAGTTTTCCATTATAAAACTATGCCTTACAGTGCCCTCCATTAATACTGGCACCCTTGGTACATATGAGCAAAGAAGGCTTTGAAAAATTGTCTTTACTGTTTAACCTTTTGATCTTTTGTTAAAAAAAAAAAAATACACAATACAGGTTTATCAAAAAATGTCTTTGTTAAATATCGGTGTGCAACAATTATTGGCACCCCTATCAATTTATATGAGAGAAATATATTTGAAGTATATTCCCATTGATATTTTAATGTTGTTTGCACACCTGGGTGACCAGGAACAGGAAATTGTTCAACCAGGTAACACATAGGCCAAATTCCCTTAGTCATTCATAACGATGGGTAAGACCGAGGAATATAGCTGTGATGTGCGGCAAAAGGTTGTTGAGGTTCACAAAATGGGGCGTGGCTATAAGAAAACAGCACAAGCATTGAAAATGTCCATTTCCACCATCAGGGCAATAATTAAGAAGTTCCAGTCGACTGGAAATGTTATGAATCATTCTGGAATTGGACGTGTGTCTATATCGTCTCAACGCACTGTGAAGAGGACGGTTCGAGTGGCCAGAAAATCTCCAAGGATCACAGCTGGAGAACTGCAGAAGTTAGTTGTGTCTTGGGGTCAGAAAGTCTCCAAAATTACAATCTGAAGTCACCTACATCACCACAAGTTGTCTGGAAGGGTTTCAAGAAAAAAGCTTCTACTCTCATCCAAAAACTAACTCGAGCGTCTTCAGTGTGCCAGACTCTACTGGAACTTCAAATGGGATCGAGTTCTATGGGCAGATGAAACCGAAATAGAGCTTTTTGGTAATAAACACCAGAGGTGGTGTTGGCGCACACAGAGAGGTAGCCATATGGAGAAGTGCCTCATGCCCACGGTTAAATATGGAGGTGGCTCTTTAATGTTTTGGGGCTGAATCAAGGTCCTGTCATGGCCATCCAGTTCCCTGACTTGAACCCCATAGAAAACCTGTGGGGTGAACTGAAGACGAGAGTGGACCTCGAAATTTGAAGGATCTGGAGAGATTCTGTATGGAGGAACGTTCTCAGATCCCTTACCATGTATTCTCCAACCTCATCAGGCATTATAGGAGAAAACATAGCGCTGTTATCTCAACAAAGGGAGCTAGCACAAAGTATTAACTAAAAGTATGCCAAAAATTGTTACACACCAATATTTAACAAATATATTTTTTCTTGGATAAACCTGCGTTTTGTTTGCAGTTGTTTGATATCCATGACAGTAGAGAATTTTTGTGAATTGTTTGAAAAAAAGATCAAAACGTTAAACAATAAAGACAATTTTCTCAGGTGCCAGTATTAGTGAAGGACACTGTATATATATCAGTAACGTTGACTCAGAATTGTTTCAGGTTTTCAGGCCAATGTTTTACTGTAGCATGCCAAGCATATAGCATGATGTACTTAGAATTATGATCGATCGATTCTTGCTGAGGATGAGTGGTAAAGCCGTATGTCATTTGCCTCTTAGTCACAGGCCTGGAAATAAAGATGAACTCAGATTTTCGAAGGACGCATGGCTGAGGCACATTACTGTACAAGTGATCGGATTTGTAGCCTGTAATAAATCAATGCCGTGACTGGGAATTGTTTGGCATAACAGGGGTGCACTTTTGACAAATGAGATGTGAAAACAATCACTCTGAATAATGGCAGGAGCCCCACTGGATCTGACTCTGAACGTGTGTGTGTGCGTGCGTGTGTGTGTGTGTGTGTGTGTGCGTGCGCCACCCGGGCTGCCATAATAGCTCCATAAAACAGCCTCTCCAAAGGCAGTCTGCACTTATAATCATTACCTAAGGCAAGACCCTTGCTTACTCTAAGTGGCCAAAGATATGAAAAAGAAAGGAGCATCGCACATTCCAATTACATATTCCTCATATTTATTTGTAATGGGTAATGTTCAATATTAAAATAAAATTTCTCTCATGAACATTCTTGGATATTGATTAGGCTATAGTGGAGTCATCAGGAGTAAACGCTGCAGTCCCATTTGCACAGTAATCAAGGAGGTGCGGTGGTGAAAATTTTGTTCCAAATAAAATAAACGAGTTTCATTTGCTGGTCCCCTTTCACGTTGGTGAGCATTCAGAGAACACAGTAGGTAATGAAATGGTGGGATACTAAAACGGCCGCTTGTTTTTTTCCCTTTTCCGAACCACTTTGTGTGAACTCTTTGTGTGAAACTGTTATGTAGCGAAAATCCCGGTTGATCAGTAAATTCTAAAATCTTCAAACCAGGCCATCTTGCACCTACAATCATGAATTTATGCATTGCACCGCTGCCTCAGGATTGGCTGATTGGAAATTTGCATGAAAGTGCAGTGGCCAATCAGAGTGCTGTACGTCAAAAATCGCACATTTTTCCTAGGATGAAATAAATCGTAAAAGCGTTCTTTGTTTGTGAGTTGAGATCAGTGTCATAAATATTTGGATTCAAATCTGAGTGTCTAAAAGCCACCAATAGGACGCCAAATATAATAACGGCAATGGAGAAACGTAAACGTAAACATGCTGATAGACAGAAAACAACGTCCTTATTGCTGTACCTCAAGCTGACATTGAATGAAGTTCATGCGACCCCATTTTCTCGACAAGCCCGGATCCAGGTGAGTCTTGACGTAAGCAGAACGTAGTAATTTACTGTACAGTATTTGCTGATCTCATGTTAGAGGATCTTTATCGTGTAAGCTGATATGGAGAACAAATGCTCAGGCAGCCGGATATTGAATTTGGCCCAATAAAAGATTTTTATTAGGATCATCTCATACAGTGAGACAAGTAATAATCTTAAAAGACTGCAGTAATCATACAGTGTAAAAATGAAGGTTTTACTTCATTCAAAGTGAAAAGGATGATCATGTAGTGAATGCACTGATCAATCCAAGGCAATAACTGCAAACACTACAGCTCGGCCCAGACTAAATAGGAATTTAGGCTACTTGGGGCTTCATGGGAATAAATAAATGACCCTGCATGGCTTTGTTACACACAAAGAGCACACCTCTGAGTGCATGGATCAGATCAACAGTGGTCATTGAAGCCATAGCAAGCCTTTGTTAGCAGTTATGAAACACTATGTTGTGTGTGTGTGTGTGTGTGTGTGTGTGTGTGTGTGTGTGTGTGTGTGTGTGTGTGTGTGTGTGTGTGTTAATTCTGAGACACACTGGATTTTTGTACCTTATTCACTATCCCGTGTGTCTCAAACTGCTGGGTAGATGTTGTTTATTTTCTTCTTCAAAAGTTCATTAATAAATTAAGTAAGAAACTGATACGAGAGTTTGTAAACGGTTGACCTTTAAGTGAAAATTTGAATGAAACTCTGCTATGAAATATGAGTCCTCTTTATTTCAAAGGGCACGTCGTCACGGTCAAACGGTCTGAACTTTTCTATTCTTTTTCATACAGGAATGACGTTGACGTGGCAGTCGAACACCACAAGAGGGTGCTATATCAATGATATCCAGTACATACGATGTAGTAGGCTGTATATTGGTAGCAGAGATAAGCGGACTTTATCTATATCTTGTACATACTACTGTATCTGTGTAAATAAATGCCAAATTGTTAATAAAAAATTGAAGTATACTTAGGAACACCTGCAGACAGAAATGCCTTGTTGATGAGAGAGGTCAGAGCAGAATGGCCAGACGGGTTTAAGTTGACAGGAAGGTTATGGCAACTCAAATAATCACTCTTTACAACCGTGGTGAGCAGAAAAGCATCTCAGAACTCACCATAAACATCAGAACTTGGAGGAGGAGATTGGCTAGAAGAGCAGAAGACCACACTGGGCTCAGCAAAAATGGACAGATGAAGATTTAAAGAAGACCAGACAACATTTTCCCTGTCCTTGGCTCACAGCAATGGAACCCAGTGTTGTCTAATGCTGGTGTTATGTGCATGTACATGATTTTGTGCATAGCTGTATCTGAATTAATTCTTGAAAGAAATACCTTTTCGTCTTTGAAATACTCTATATGGTCCTTACATATAATCAGATAAAAATAAGACTCTGATCAGAAAAATAAAAGGATCCATGCAAGTTTATGATAATGAGTCTTTATTGGTCACATATACATCACAACACAGTGAAATTCTTTTTTCTTCACATATCCCAGCATGTTAAGGGTCAGAGCACAGGGTCAGCCATGATACAGCACCCCTGGAGCAGAGAGGGTTAAGGGCCTTGGCCCAACAGTGGCAGGTTGACAGTTCTGGGACTTGAACCCCCGACCTTTTGATCAGTTACCCAGAGCCTGGCAGTGCTGGGGCTTGAACCCCCGACCTTTGATCAGTAACCCAGAACCTTAACCGTCAAGCCACCACTGCCCCCTACATAACAATGTTACATAACAATACCTAAGGTGTGATACTGCAAGTACGCCGCCGCGAGTTAGTGTTATGTTGATACAGGGGTCATGTCTTCTTGCCAGGCTTCACAGTCCTAATGCTCTTCATGCTGTGCTTCAAGTAACATGAAATGAACCAAACCTAAGGGTGTTTTTTTTTTTTTTTAAATAAGCTGAAAAGAAGCTGTGATTGTCAGAGTAATAAGAATGTGAATTACAGGGGTCCGGGCATTCTTAAAATTAAGGCTTTTCCTACAGATTATGGCTTTGTACTTTTTATGTCATTTTCAGACAGACCATATAATCACATAACCAACCAGTCTATGTTTGTACTGTCAGTCATAAAACAAATAGATTCACTGTTTTGCTTCTTCCAGAGATTATAAAGAAACTCCAGTTTCCACACGTCCCTGTGATTGGCTGTAGTGCCAATCATACACCTCACTATAAAGACTGTTTTGATGCTTCTTAGGGCTCGCACAACGTGGCGTTGATCATTGGTAGGTCACGTGACCACTACTGTGTAGGCTCAACCTGTTCTAGGACATCAGTAACTGACAAGTACTTTTAACTGTTTCCTACGTTTTATTGTTCTACATTTGAAAGCAAATCCTCTTTTCCAACAGGAAATCATTTACCAACAAACCAATTCGGGCAAGCTATATGTATATATGTATTACCTGGGGTTATTTCTATTGGTCAATTTATTAAAGAGAAAATGGCATAATCATTCCAGACATTCTTAAGGGACTAAATTCCCAGAAACTTCCGGAATAATTACGGTACTCAAACTAATCCTGTCCGAATAGGGCTTAATTTGTCATTCTGGATTGTCAAAACTGATCTATATACCAAATGGCAATGTGCAATGCAGCAGGCAGCAGGACAGACCATCTGTTTGTTTTATTCATTTATGCGACAGTTTGCTGATGGATAGAAACCGTTTTCGCTGACAAACTGTCGTTTGCTCATTACCCCAGTGTCTCATCGGTTTCCCTGTAAGGACAGCACAGGAGTAATGCTCTAAAGACAGCAGAGAGCCTAAACCACTGGCAGATGTTGATCACGGGTTTATTATTATTATTATTATTATTATTATTATTATTATTATTATTATTATTATTATTATAGTTTTATATGAATTCAAAGCCTATCCAAGGAATCGGGTCAGAAATACACCCTGGATGTGATTTGATAGATTAATAATAATCATATCCAATTGATTCTACTGTACCAAGAGCTTTTTTTGCTCCGAGACTTTCTAATTAAAAGTATGAGCATCAAAAGACTTTTCTAAAATCGGGTCAACATTAGCAACGTCAGCCATTTTGTCGCAAAAAGCAGTCGAGCCGCTATCTGAAGGAGGAAGTGATGGAAAGTCGTACTTACAGTTTACTTATGATACTTACGATATGTACAAATTACAGTGATTCTGACTGGCACCGATATGTTTAAGTTGTAGATGTCAGATGTTATGTTCATTTCCACTTTATTGACAGGCAGCTGGTTACGAGGTTCTACCCCTTTGAGAGTTCTACCAATCATCGTAAGGACAAGCAGTGCATCCAGGTGGAACAAATGAAGAGCCATGAAGAAATGTAGATTTTTTTTCTTCCTGTGCAAAACGCACCAGCCCACACTCCATTCGCTCTCAGTGAAGTCGTGCATCAAAATGATACGCTAAAAGCCTGTTGTCCAATGAGTGTTAATCTTTTGTCCCATTAAAACAACGAGTACACAAGGTAGCTGCTCCAGCGCGGAGAACATGGCAGACTGTGTGCAGCTCACTCAGGGGAGGATCTATGCTAATAGGGCAGTGTCTCTGGGCGGGGCTTGTTCCAACGTGACGTCACTCTGGGGAGAGAATGAAAACGACTCATTTTGAGACACTGTTTATGATTTATTGGGAATATAAAAAAAGGACTGGATGGATTTTTTTTGTAGGGTGGTTGTGTACACACACTGCCAACACACATTTATGTTCAAACACCATTTAAAAGTGAATTTTGCACAATACATCCCCTTTGAAGTAAACTATTGCATTAGCTGATTTGTTTACCATGGATTTCCATTTGTATTTGGCAGACACCATGAATGTCAATGTCTAGGGATTACAATGGAATTGCACCGGCTGTCCGTATTTTCGAATACATGATACATCTCTCTCTCTCTCTCTCTCTCTCTCTCTCTCTCTCTCTCTCTCTCTCTATTTCTTTTCAAACATTTGCATGGTATGTGGAACTAAATGTAAAAATACTCTTCTCTATTTAAGTTTTTGAAGCCATTCTTATACTAGTATATATATATATATATAGATAGATAGATAATGGTTCTACTAAAATAAGAGTTTTAAGTCAGTTAGATGTAAACATACATGTTAAATGTAAATAGTGTAAATGTTAAATACAAACACAGCTGTTTGATGTAAATATTAAATGTAAATGGTCAAAATAAACCTAAATGTTAAATGTAAATATTAACTGTAAATGTTAAATATAAATCCAAAATTTAAATGTAAATATTCGATGGAAACTTTTTTTTACATTAGGCTACATGTAAATATTAAGTGTAAATGTTAAATGTAAATCTAAACATTACATGTAAATATTAAATGTACAAATTAAGAATAATAAAGTGTTAAATGTAAATTTTAATGGTAAATGTCAACTACAAATATTAAGTTCATTTTAAATAAATAATAAACCCAAATGTTAAATATACATATTAACTTAATTTATTTTTTTAAAATAAACCTAAATGTTAAACGTAAATACTAAATTTAAACAGTGTTTAATATGAATCTAAATATTAAACATAACTTTGTAAATGCAAACATTAACCCAAATGTTAAATATAAGTATTAACTGTAAATGTTAAATATGAGCTTAATATGTTGAATTTAAATCTTTACTGTAAATCTTTAAAATAAACATAAATGTTACATGTCAATATGAACTATAAATGGTAAATATAACTAAATGTTACATGTAAATTTTTATACAAATAACATTAATATTAATCTGTAAATCTTTTTTTAAAAAAAAGTTTTAAAGTTTTTTTTAAAAACAAATAAAAACAAACAAAAAAACAAACAAATATTAAGCATAAAACTTGAACTGAAATGTAAATATAAATATATGGATATATATTTCACAGGTACATGTATATGTAAACAAAAATAATAAATGTTAAATATAAATGTTAACTCGAATAATATAATGTTAAGCTAAATGTATCATTCATACAGTATGCTAATCCACACACACACACACACACACACACACACACACACACACACACACACACACACACACACACACACACACACAATGCCATATTTATGCTGCTTTATGATGTTCAGTAAGCATGTGCATCCTGAATGCTTGTGAAAGGCTGAACCCTGGCTGTATCTCTGCTTACTCCATTCAGTATAAAATGTGTTTCTACAATCCAAGAAAATCCGAGTTAATTCAGGAGTAGTGAAGAGATTGTATTGACATGGGAGAGAGAGACAGAGAGAGCGAGAGCGAGAGCGAGAGAGTGTTTGTGTGTGTTTGATGAGACAGAGAGAATAAAGTCTGTCACACTGACTCCTGTTTCACCTCACCATCTGCCTCCTAAACCTCAGCTCTCCTACTCGTCTTCACCATCCTGTTCCCCGCTGAACCCATTGGCTGACGCTGATCCCTGCTTAGTCCTGATCTGCATAACACCTCACTATTGGCTAGAGCTTCTCTGCCTGCAGAACATGAGCCAAAGAGCTGGTCAAGTACTGGTCGCTCCGTGCATGTGACAACAATCCCTGCATGTTGGCTATAGGGTAGGCTGGCTAGACAGAAGATCTTTTACGAAAAAATATCTAATCCCACCTAAATCACCTCAAACCATGTGGCGAGATTTGTTATGGTCTGATGAGACCAAGGTAGAAAGCTTTGGGCATAATTCTAAAAGATATGTTTGGCACAAAAACAAAGCAGCTTATCACCCAAGGAGCATATCTACAGTGAAGCATGGTGATGTCAGCATCATGTCATGGAGCTGCTTCTCTTCACCTGGGACTGGAGTTCTAGTCAAACCAGAGGGAATTCTGGATAGCTCCAAATACCAATCTATTTTGACGCAAAACCTGCATTGGATGTACGAATGTGTGAATATTCAGCAAGTATCTAATATGAAATCAGTATCTAATATTTACCTTGGTCATAATTTAAAACAAAAAAACAAAAACACACACATTTTTTTTTTTTGGTTTTGGAGACGTAGATGGACAGTGTGCATACAACTGTATGCAAATGTTTGTGCACCCCTGGCCAAATTAGAAAGTAATTACAAAGTTCAAACATACAAACAAACAAAACTCAAGAAGTAAAGACAGGACCAGATGCAACTAGATGTAAGCTTTCTGATTGCATAGTATCTCTGGATGGCCTTTCTGTTTCGTCATGTGCAGCAGTAAAAGATCTTGGTGTGGTTATTGACTCCAGTCTTTCATTTCAAGCCCATGCAGCTAATATTACCAGGATAGGCTTCTTTCATGTCAGAAATATTGCTAAGATAAGAGACATCATGGCATTACACGATGCAGAATAACTAGTTCATGCTATTGTTACCGCTATGTTGGATTACTGTAATGCCTTACTGTCTGGATGTTCCAGTAGGAGCATAAACAAGCTCCAGTTAGTCCAGAATAGAGCAGCAAGAGTCTTTATTAGGAACTAGAAGATATGAACACATCACCCCTATCTTATCCACACTGCATTGGGTCCCAGTCAAAATTTGCACCGATTATACAATACTACTATTGAGCTATACAGCACTGAATGGTCTCACACTAACCTTTGATCCTTTGTTCTCCGGACCTGTCTGATCCATCCTAATGCCCTTGGAATCACTTGGAAATCACTCAGTGTTGCTAATTATGGCCCCACATGGACAACCTAAAGATGACTGAGGATGGTACCATTTAAAAATCATGACGATGGCTTTGGACTGCAGTTGATATGATCAGTTTTGCTACAATGGCTTAGGACTACAATTGCTGTTTTGCAGTCTTGCACTCAAGTCTCCATCAATGAACAGTTGATAACTTCAACAAAATAGACTTCATGTGAAAACTAGAATGAATTCCCTGTTTACACAATTGCACTTTTTGATCATGTAGTACACAGATATAGAGGGGAATTATTTATAATTCCCAGATGTCACCCAGATGAGGACGGGTTCCCTATCGAGTCTGGTTCCTCTCAAGGTTTCTTCCTCATATCGTCTCAGGGAGTTTTTCCTTTCCCCCCTCGCCTCTGGCTTGCTCATTAGGGATAAATTGATCAATTTAAAATGTATACCCTAAATTTATATATTTCTGTACAGCTGCTTTGAAACAATGTCCATTGTTAAAAGCGCTATACGAATAAAAATGAATTGAACTGAATCGAAAAACAAAACTCCGCAGCAAACTATTTTACATAAAACATTTTCCCACAACTATTAACGCACAGTTACGTACATCATATTTGATTAACTAAAACAATAATAATAATAAAAAACAGGGAAAAAAAATTCAATAATAATTGTTGCATGTGCAAAAGACTGGACACCGTTCTTGATCTAAAGCCTCAGAACTTAATTCACATGTTAGACTTTAATTGACTCATTAGGACTTATTACACAGGTCAAGAATTGCCATTAGGAATAACAATTCCAGAGCGTTAATGCAAAATAAATACTCTGACTGCAAACTTTTCCATACTGTACATGCTTTCTCATTATTTAGACTATGGTATGTAATGTAATTGATATAATCCTGTCTTCAACCGTTGAAAGCAGGCGTCTGGAAATTTAATACCTGCCCTTTAATCGTTCTAATTTGTGTGTGTAAATGCATGCTTAGTAAATTGCATTGCAGGTGCAAAAAAAGGTGTGTTCTACAACTTAGGTTAGAAATGCCTGTGTCATTTTGTTCATATGAGAAATGCAATTTGTCATTGACAAGCGTACCTGTAGGAAATCACAACCTCAGTCGATGAATGAATGAATGAATTACATCACGACATCGTTTTCATCCAGGGATAAAAATAAATTGATAAAAATAAATTAAAAATCAAGAGTAATAACATCACCAATGGTTGCAAGAGAAATCGACAGAATGGTTCAATAAGCAAAGCTGGGGCTGATTTCTTTCTAGCCCCGACTGTAGATTCATACAGCCAGTTAGTGACAGTCATGTCAAGTCTTTCTCATTATTCCATTAATGATACCTCATGATATAACTCGGTGCTCATCCCTAAAGGTTTTTTTTTTTGTCGAACTATTGATAGATATCACACCCAGCTGTCACTCTGCTCATCCAATTACTGAGAAATAAGAAGAAGAATTCGGACAAAATAAAGAAATCGTAGCGTGTTTGGGATGGATAAATACACCTACGCAGTAGACAGGAAGATGTAAGCTACAACAGATCTCATTGTTTGCATAGTTGAGAGTTGCAAGGACAGTTCTGCTTTATTTTGAATGCTTAGTTGTCACTTGTTGACAGCTCCCTACTTACAGAAGGAGGACTAAAGACGTACAAATGAAGTGAACGAAACTTTGCAGAACTGTCAGAGCACTGTCCTTTTAATTATACACATTTCACATCAAACCAAACGCCGCACATTATGTTTTCAAGAACTGCATCTTTGAAGACTTCAGCTGTGCACATTGTATGCAAGAGCATGATTGCAGAAGCGGTCCGCAGGGCAGACACACACACACACACACACACACACACACACACACACACACACACACACACGCACACACACTGACAGAAATCCACACATGCACAGACAGAGAACTGACAGTGGATGTTAGAAGCACTTGGCTAGTTTACTGCTCTGTACATTAGGATGACGTTATTCAGGGCGCACGGTGGCTTAGTGGTCCAGGGTCTGGGGTTCGAGTCCCACCGTGGCCCTGTGTGTGTGGAGTTTGCATGTTCTCCCCGTGCTGCGGGGGTTTCCTCCGAGTACTCCGGTTTCCTCCCCCAGTCCAAACACATGCATGGTAGGCTGATTGGCGAGTCTAAAGTGTCCGTAGTGTATGAATGGGTGTGTGAGTGTGTATGTGATTGTGCCCTGCGATGGATTGGCACCGTGTCCAGGGTGTACCCCGCCTCGTGCCCGATGCTCCCTGGGATAGGCATCCCCGTGACCCTGAAAAAGATAAGTGGTATAGAAGATGGATGGATGGATGACGTTATTCAGTTATTATTATTTTTTTTATGAAAGCATATTACTTAGTAATAATCATGTATTATACTGTAACTACAGTGAAACTAATTGTAAAGCAACAGTATGTAGCTACACTGTAAAACTGAAATAAGTTCATTTAACTCAAAAATTTGAGGAAACTGACTACCTCAAAATTTTTGAAGTTGATAAATCAATTTCTTTAAGCCAAATACACTTAAATAGAACAAAAAAATAACTCGAACTTGTTATATTTAAGTGTATTTGCCTTAAAGAAATTGACTGATCAACTTAAAAGTTCTGAGGTAATTTAGTTTCCTCAAGTTTTCGGAGTTAAATGAACTTATCCGGTTTTACAGTGCATAAGCGAGAAGATCCTGTGTGTTTAGTATGGAATAAAACACTTCAAGGCATGCTGTTCAAGAAACTTAATCAAGGATGAGGCGGTGTTTTCCAATAACAGGCCATGATTAAGTGTTTTATTCGTCTTTTACCACAGAAATTTGTCACAAATTACAATGATTCATTTTAAAATCCTAAATAAATGGCATGTCATAGTTTTTTTTTAATTAATGATGTTTTTTTTATCAGTTTATAGTTACTTTTAAAGTTGTGAAACACCCACAAGGCAAGTTAGTTCGTGTTATCACTTATGCTATAGCAGCTACATACTGTGAGTACTCATTTCAGTGAGTACTTATTGCTCCTGCTTTACTTTCATAGCCTGTTAGTCATGTTAATCAATAGAATAGATAATAATAGACTGCATTATTTAAAAAAAAAAAAAAAAAGCCTTATTTATGGCGCTTAAAAATGCTGACGTGGCATTCGAGTTCAGAATTCGAGTTCGACGCTAGGGCTGGGTGATATGACGATATGCGTAATTTTGACCATGATAAATTATGTCACATTATTTTTTTTGGAGGAATTCTGGATGTTATATCTTTTTATTACATTTTTATTTATTTCTGTGTTACGTAATTATAAATTGACTGGAAGCAGCTGATGTAATGTTAATATTTGTACAGTTTATCTCATCTGAACTTTTTTTTTCTACACAAATGTTTTCCAATATAAAAAATCATTAATACATTTTTTTGCAAACATGAAATGAAAGTATTATTAAACAGCCTTTAAAAACAAACGCAACAGTGCTGTATTGCGAGGAAATTGTTCACAAACCAATACATCATGATACGTATTGCGTCTCGTAGAAATGCCCTTGAGTAACGTGAAATGATAGCATTGAGAGTTTTCCCAACTCTGCTTTATGTCTTGGGTCTTACGATGTCAAGGATTTGGAATGTCTCATTATTATGTCTTTCTCAATGTGTTCTGTATTTTAATCCTTCTGTTTTGATAACAGCACACATAACACCCTTGTTCACTGCACACGCTCTCGTGTTTTTTCTTTTAAACAATTCCTTTTTCCCATTCTCTTTGATGTCTACCAGACCTCAAGGACACATTTTCCCTGACCAATTGCTCCTGCTACTCATGTAACGGTTTGTACACATTGTGTTGAATTGAATCTTTGTACACACAGACCACAAGGTCTCTCACCTCCACCTCCTTTGCCTCCTTTTTGTTTTCTCCTAAGCACTACGGCTTTGCAGCTTCCCCCGCAGCAATTCTGTCAAACAGGGCTGAGGCAATATGTGAAGTCGGTTTGCGAGGGTGTCGTGATGGGGTCAGAGTTATGTGTAGAAGTGCAGCAGGGTGCCGGAAAAGTCTGCCGAACGGACAGAGACGGATGAGGCATCACACGGTCCTCCTGTGGTGCTTGTGAAGCAGCTGAGAGAATTGAAGTGCAGATTGGTTTGGAGGTTTGACTCAGTGGGACAGCTTCAAGGAATAAACTCTGGACAATACCGAGGCACCAGGTGTCCGACCATCAAAGCACTTACTTTCACTTGGCTGTCTGATGCAATAAATGAGTGTGAGCATAGAGTCTGATATTGACCCCCCACACACACTCCCTCATGTACCTCCAGTACTCTGCAACCGGTGGAATTGCAGGGGGTTTGTCAGACTGATAGAAATGTCAATGTCACATTAACTTGCCTGGGTCTGTGATGTATCGTATGACATGAAATATCTTAAATATTGCTCAGTGATTTAATTGAATTTGTACAGTGCACAATAATTGACAAATTATTTAAGCATAGGGACGTCTGTCTTGTCAGAGAGAACGGATGTAAATACACTCTACAGAGGTTTTCGGAACTTAATTTTACTAATCAGATATTTTTAATGGAGATTGTTTATCCATTTTCTTCCCAGTTTGGTCACCTGCCAATGCCCACTCACCAGACAGCTCTCCCTTATCTCACAGCAACTACCAACAGGGGAGGGTGAAGGCTAGCGTGTGCTTCGTAACACTCTCGGATGAAACTGCTGTCTTCATCATACTTGCTTCCTGATACTCTTGTGATTGTCTGGTGTTGCTGTGATTGGCAGGGCAGAGAAAGCATGCCATCTCTCTAACCAACAGAGCATGCCCAATTTTGCTACGTTCATTCTCCGTCACAGATGACTGTGGCATCATCAGGATTCGCACTCATGATCTCCTAACGGACCCCACGTGGATTTAAAAAAAAACAAAACTAAATTGGCTCAGGTTTTATACAATCACCTGACATCCTTATGGAGCCATAGCTTTATATTTGTGCTGGAATTAATCTGTTCTAAGAGCCATGTAATTAATTAAAAACAGTGAAAGTTATCAATAATTAATCAATAAACTAACTAATCAGTTACTAACTTAGTAACACCTTCTAATCTTAAGATCTTCTTAAATCACTTTATGCACATTATATCCATCCATCCATCCATCCATCCATTATCGATACTGCTTATCCTACACAGGGTCCCCAGGGAGCCTGGAGCCTATCCCATGGAACTCAGGGCACAAGGTGGGGACACCCTGGAGAGGGTGTCAACCCATTGCAGGGCACAATCACACACTACTGAAAAATTGGAAATGCCAATCAGCCTACAATGCATATCTTGCATTGCGGCTGTGGTTCAGGTGGTAGAGCGGGTTGTCCACTAATCGTAGCGTTGGCGGTTCGATTCCCGCCCCACGTGACTCCACATGCCGAAGTGTAATTGGGCAAGACACTGAACCTCAAGTTGCATGGCAGCTCTGCTACCATTGGTGTGTGAGTGAATGAGAACCAGTGTAAAGTGCTTTGTAGAACCTTTATAGAAAAAAAAAGAGCTATATAAGTGCATCTTTACCATCTTTGGCCTGGGTGAGGAAACCAGTGTACCTAGAGGAAACCCCCGAAGCGCGCAGGGTGGAGGCGGGAGCCGAACCCCCAACCCTGCAGGTGCGAGGCAAACGTGCTAAGCACTAATCCACCATGCTGGACTTTATATGTTGGCAGTAAAAGAAAATCACAAAAGGAAGAACATCTGAGTCAAACTGCGAAAGCTCCAAAGTAGGAAAAAGTTATGTAAATACACTGAGGAGAATTTAAAAGGTGAAATTACACGCACAAGTGACGAGTCCAAACCTCCCTAAGTGTGTCACTAATCAAAATATTAAATGAAGCCAGCTCTTTTAAAATCATAAGACAACATTTTCAAAAAGAAAAAAAAAAATTGTACTGCTTAAAATCTCAGCCAGTACTTAAGGCGAACTCATTTAAGTTGAACGGGTTTGGGAATCTATGCTCTAGAGTGAGCTGCTTTTTCTTCTTCATTAGTGTTTAGCTGAGTGAATGGACACACAGTCGGTTGTGTAGATTACGTTCAATAGATTTTAAATGATCTTATTAGCGTTATAAATGAATTAGTGTTTTCAATTTGGGCTACTTGAGCATTTAAAACTGGGAAAAGTGCTGACTAAATGTGTTCCCAGAAGAAAACTTTCTTCTTGGAAAATTCGCCTGTCATATCAGATAAACCTCAATAACATTAATATAGACTGAATTGGCAATTTACTTCTTACCGGATCAATATACCCAATAACCAACTCATCTAGTCACTGATAAACTGACAATGAGCAAATATCAACACTAATGAACAACAAAACGCTTGTATAAACAGGATCATGGGGGATTGTGTCTTTCAAATGACCTATCTTGTCTATTTAACATTTCTATCTAAAAAAAATAATCCAGCAAAGTATAAAGGATGGATTTCGCACCTGCGGTGTCACCACGTGTGTGAATTAATACAACTGAAGAGCAGGTATTAAAAATAAAACCATTATTTTATTAAACTTTCAGAATCGAGATTTCACAGTACTGTAGTAAAGATGGTTTCATATTAAATATTCATCGCTCATTTTCCCTTTTGACCTAACATTTTCTTTTACAAATACCTTAAACATATACTATATCCAGGGTTTCGAGGTGTCTTTCTACCTTTAATCAGTAGCCCAAATGCCCGGGACAAGCAGATTTTAGATCTGGGCTATTCATGTTTTATTCACAGTTACCAGAAAAAAAAAGAAAAAGAAAAAAGAAAAAAAAAATCCTAGTTCTTACTGATTTTGATGACAAAACAAACATTTTCATTCGGTATATGTGATTTGCCGTGGTGTGACGGTCCTCGATGCTTTAATTATACTAAATGCTTTCATATTCCACGACCTGCTGCACTACTACTGCTGAGGGGAGGATCTGACTGATCCAGCACAAAGACATCATATAAAAACTGTGGGAAAGCGTGCAAATACATACTAAAATACAGCAGCTGTAGTAATGCTACAGTAATTAATGATCATGAGAATGACTCAATTAAGAGTAAAAAAAGTTGTGTAGTGAAAAACTACTTGAGGAACTGGCATTTGAATGAATTACAACTGACTGATACAACATATAATATTCTGTATCTGAGGAACGCATTTTTGAACAGCTATACTAATTAGCCATGTACGCTATGTCAAAGTGAATACAATCATTATCAATGTGTGTGTGTGTGTGTGTGTGTGTGTGTGTGTGTGTGTGTGTGTGTGTGTGTGTGTGTGTGTGTGTGTGTGTGTGTGTGTGTGTTGGTGGATTTTCTTCGTTTTCATTGCTCTGTCTTCTGAAGCAGGGAGTAAACATACTCAGAGGGTACAAGACTGCTTGTGTCTTCCAGGGCATTTTTCTACATCACTCCCAAGGGGGCAGTTATTTTATGATCAGGATTCAGATGTATTGTTGTTTGCTATTAATTAAAACTGGAGCTTGTTCTCATTTCACAACTGAACAGCTCAGTGAACAACCTGAAGGGAGACACAGAGAAACAGACTGATACAGAGAGAGAGAGCGAGAGAGAGAGAGAGAGAGAGAGAGAGAGAGAGAGAGAGAGAGAGAGAGAGAGAGAGATACCTTTTCATGTTGAATGTCCACTTCTGAACTTCTGTTAATCAAAAGACTGACTGTTAGGAAACACCAATAAATGAACCGCTTAATTTTTTTAGCTCGATTCTGCACCTAGCATATCCATGTTCCTGAAACTTTGTAATTGCCAAGGGATGTCATGCGGAGACTTCGCTCACCATATCATACATATGGCGGCTGGCCAAATTCTTTGGACAAACAAACATTTTCGGAATTTGGCAGACACCCTTATCCAGAGCAACTTACATTTATCTCATTTATACAGCTAAGCATTTGAGGGTTAAGGGGCTTGCTCAAGGGCCCAGTAGTGGCAGCTTGGCAGTGCTGGGATTTGAGCTCACAACCTTCTGAGCAGTAGTCCAATGTCTTATCCACTAAGCTACCACATGACAAAGTTTGTGCTTGGCACAAAATATGCCCATGCCAATTCATTACAAGTATTGTGTACCGTATGTTTCACTAGCATTCAACTCACCATCAACAACTCTCGATTTATTTAATGCTTTAAGACCTATATTCAATCTAATTCAGTTTATTTATGTAATCAATTATAGAACGTTGAACAAAGGAGATTGTGACAAAGCAGCTTTACAAGAATCCATATACGGAGGTGACAGTGGGAAGGAAAAACTCCCTTAGGTGACATGAGAAAAAAACCTTGAGAGGAACCAGACTCAAAAGGGAAACCATCCTCTTCAAGGTGGCACCGAATAGTCAAATTATGAGTCAATACGTTTCCACAGCTGCATACTATAAAGTCTGAAATTTCTGAGTGGGTTGAAAGGGTCCTCCGAATGAGCATCAGAGTCATTTTTAGCTTTAAGTCTATTGAATGTAAGTGAAGTTGTCCACTGAACAATGAATGAGAAGGTTCAATGAGTGTAGACTGTTTTCAGTAAGTGCAATGTTTATGCTATCCATATGAAAGCATACACAGCAATCTTTAGGGTATCTGTGTGGTATCATCCATAGCAATCTCGCAGCAAATATTTGGCTATCCATGCGAGGCCATCCTCAGCAGCTGCAGTGAATGATTCTCAGGTGAAGAAAGCTCCAAGCAGAAGAAGAGCATCAGGATAGATCAGGCAGATTCACAGGGCAGAAGGAGTCAGACTGCAGAGAGAAGAGGGGAAGGAGCGAGAACAGATTGTTAGGTATGCTCTTATCCTATAGTGGTTTAAGAGGATATACATTGTGTGCAACGTACAAGCAAGGACTCTGTCAGGACCAATTATGACAGAATCGCTAGGGAGAGCCAGGAGGTAACACACACATGAAGGCAGCCTGGGACATAAAGCACTTAGACACACCACCGTTCACAATCCTAAGTGAACATATGAGCGTTGGGAGGAGAAATAAGCCCATGGAATCTTCAGATCTGCACCTTTACCTAAGAGAAAAGCTATTAACCAAAAACAATGTGTTTTGGCCTAGACTTAAAGCCTGAGACTATGTTAGAGTACCAAACATTAATTATAAGGTTGTTCCCTAACTGGGTGCTTTGTAAGCAAAGGCTCTGCTCCCTATTGTACTGTTCATTATTCTAGGTACTAATAAAGGCCCTGCACCTTTTAATAAAAGCAGGTGTGGTGGATCATAAAAGACCAGAATTTCTTTTGCACTGCCATGTTGTCATTCTTGGCAAGATGATAAAGTTTTAGATATTGTAAGATACAGCAGGTAATCTGATATGTTCTTCAATATCCAAACTATAATTGGGGCTAATGTAGAAACATTAGCAAAAAAAGCATTTGAAGCATAATTTGAGTGTTACTTTTTATAGTTTTTAAATTATGTTGAATTCTAGAATCATACTGTTCGGAAGGCTTTAATAAATGTTTCTTTAACAGCTGGCCTGACAGTGATTCTTGCAGCAATGCAGACAAGGTTTATATTAATGTAACTGTTCAATAGTAACAACTTACACAATTCAATTCAATTTTATTTGTATAGCACTTTTTAAAATAGACATTGTCTCAAAGCAGCTTTACAGAAATATCAACACGGTATACAGATATTAAAGGTGCGAATTTATCCCAACTGAGCAAGCCAGTGGCGACGGTGGCGAGGAAAAACTCCCTAAGATGTTAAGAGGAAGAAACCTACAGAGGAACCAGACACAGAAGGGAACCCATCCTCATCTGGGTAACAACAGATAGCGTGAAAAACTTCATCATGGATTTATATGAAGTCTGTTTGGCCTTAGAAGCAACTGTAGTCCCAGCAATCTGGAATTGGAGTAGATGAGAGCTCCATCCAGAGGTAGGACATCCGAACTGGTCAGCCAGGTCCGGAGAGCAGAGAGGATCAGGATCTCTAGTGTCTCCGTAAAATCGTGTGTGGCTCAACACAGGGACTTGTATGTCAGCTGCTCCAAATACTCAAAGGCTAAAAATAATCAGATTGAAAAAGTGCCGTTATTTAACAGCATAAAACTTACAATGGCTGATATGGTGAAGTATTCTGTAAGGGATGTTTATTTACTGTAACATTTATGGGAGGAGTCTCCAATGTCAGTGCTTTTCAACAGTCAGTTTTCCATCATGGGAAAATCTTCAGGACATTTTGTTTGATTAACTTCAAGAAAAAAATAAGAAAGAATGGTGAAGGACTGACTGTTTATAGATGCTGTAATGTACAGCAAGTGATAGCAGGAACGGACTTGTTTTGTGGACGTTTCACCGCATTATATGTAACTAACGGTTTAAAACCACAATGCCAATGATTAATGTATTAACATTTGTAGTCATTTCTGTAGTAAAAGTGAAATAAAATCCTCAGGCCACATTACAGCAACAATTATTTTCCTATAACTGCACACCCTTTGTGTTTTATTCCATACTTATGTAACACGGCAAATCACATGTATTTATATGAATTTCCTTTATTTCTGCTTTATACCTCTATTTTTTTTTTAAAAACTCTACACTATTTTATTTGTACTTTTTATGCCCAGTGTAAACTGACGTGACAATAAATCCATTCATCCATCCATCTTCTATACAGCTTATCCTTTTCAGGGTCACGGGGAACCTGGAGCCTATCCCAGGAAGCATCGGGCACAAGGCAGGGTAACTGACATGACAATGAATCTAAAAGCTCCCTCTAAGTTTTGTGACATCTTTTTGCTTCACTGTGTTAGGAAAAATGCCAAGTCAGCATGACCAGAATGCAGATGTGAGTGAGTCAGGGAGGAAAGGAATGGCTGTCCGGAAGTACCTTTGTCCATTTGTTTTCTACTCTGTCACATCTAATTACAGCTGGGAATTATCCTGTCGATAAAAAGCCATTACAGACAATTCTCCGACACACCTCCGTGGCTGTCTAGTCCCTTAGGCCTCAGTAAATGTGATTGCATTCATATCTGTTTAGTTCTATGCGACATTGCGAAAGGTACCAATTATGCTATAAAAAAAAAAAAAACACCGAGAGAACTGTTTCATTTCATTTTCAACATTCAAGTGTGAAAAGCACATCGCAGCCAGCTCTCTGAAATACTTAAAAAGATTTAATTAAAAAAGTGTACATGCTTAAGCTAGATCCTCTCTCGAGTGCTGTGAGCGAGTACAGACCTTTGGCAAACAGATGCCAGATTTGTGAAGAGCGATGACTCATCACAGAACATGCTTTTGGAACAGCCTGAGAGGCAATTAGCTGAGAAAGGGCAAACAATTACACCAAGAGCAACAGTACTCCAGGACCTGATACTCGTATGAGTGCGTCTCTTCAGTGTACGAGGGCCAGAACATAGTCAGGAATGTAGAGGAGTGCTGAAACTGAATGTTCACGGGTCTGTGTTTACAGAATTATTGCAGTGTTTCATTTTGACAATTGAATATGTAATGTTTCATATGATTCCACATGAAGGTGTTGTGATGATGAGATGGTTAAAATTGAGTACAATAAGTGCTACAATAAAGTATGTCATGTGCTACTGGCTTCATGCTGTGTTTCCTCGAAAAATAGAAAAACTATAACCCTTTCATTCAAACTTTGGTTTGAATGAATGCTTAGTAAATCTACTTTTCCGTTATCTTTCAAAGACATTTTGGGGGGAAAAACGCATGATAATAATGGAGTAAATAATCCACCTTGTTCGCTTTCACTGTATTTCACATTCACCTTCTCAATTAATGCTGATAACAATGTAGTATTATCCATCCATCCATCCATCTTCTATAGCGCTTTATCCTTTTCAGGGTCAAGGGGAAACCTGGAGCCTATCCCAGGGAGCGTGGGGCACAAGGCGGGGTACACCCTGGACAGGGTACCAATCCATCGCAGGGCACACAATCACATACACACTCACACACCCATTCATACACTACGGACACTTTAGACACGCCAATCAGCCTACCATGCATGTCTTTGGACTGGGGGAGGAAACCGGAGTACCCGGAGGAAACCCCCGCAGCACGGGGAGAACATGCAAACTCCACACACACAGGGCCACGGTGAGAATCGAACCCCCGACCCTGGAGGTGTGAGGCGAACGTGCTAGCCACTAAGCCTCACATTGCAAATCAGGTTTATTACCGAAATGTACAGACTTTCAGCTGTTTGCGATGAACAAATCAAACGAAAGCGATTGAAATAGTTCGACACGACGAATGCTTCAAGTGGTTTGCACAAATTCAAATCAAAATGCAACTTATAATGATTTCTCCAGTCTCAAAATTATTCAACCCCCTGAAGAGAATCTCTCACAACAGCACAAATATGCAGAACAAGTGTTGTCCCAAGCACACCTGTAAATGTAAAAATAAATGTAAATGTCAATATATATATACAGATTTAGATGGAAACCAAATCTAGGGGGCATGTCACTCTGTGTAATCACCTGACCTAATCGACTGTATCTTACTGTTAACTCCACAGTTATTGGCAGCTTTCAACAATCGAACAGCGAATAAGTAAACAGGACTGATGTGCTGGGGTCAAAGGTCATTCCTGGTTTGCCAGTCCCTGTATTGGATTGGGTTCTCTTTAGAGTTATTCCAAACACATAGTAGAAAGAAGAAGTTACAGAGCGAACAATTTTGACCTTAGGGTATACATACTTTCGCATTCAACAGTACGCTATACGAAATATATCAACTATAAACTACTTGCAACTTAGTGTAGGTTTCTGATGAATTCTGAATTGACACTAGTTTAAAAGAAACAAACCGACAGAATAGAAAATATAAAACTCTTTCTGTTTCAACAATTTGCGCAGCGTTTGTGCAAAATCTTTAGCTAATTAGAATTTGACTTTATGCTGACCTCTGGCATCTGACAAAACAGACAAAGAGAGAATTGATCTGATTTTTTTTCTAAATGGCACCGAGAATGCCAGCTGGTGCGTGCCTCCCTTACCATGCACATGGGCTATGCTGACATTTCATCTGCGTCTGTTTAGGAAAGGGGATAATCATCTTTTAGGTCACAGTTATCTGATTGGTTTCATTAAAATACTGACGGACCGAGGACGTACATTATAGGAAGCTTGTGCGATGTGAATTTTTTTCCTGACTCACGATTTTCCATTTTAAAATATCATGATAAATGATGTAATCCCCCAGGCCTAAAAAGAGACAGGAAAATGAGAATTTCCATTTAGGTCTGAGCAGAGTTGGGGAGGGTGCAATAATTCTATCAGTGGAGAAGGCATGAACTGTGGCAATCGCAAAAACTCAGCTGGATGGTGGATTTTGGGTGATTCTACAGTCATACACAGCGAACAATTAAAAAAAAAACATGAACACGTTTATATATATATATATATATATATATATATATATATATATATATATATATATATATAAAATGCCTTCACAAATTGATGCTGCTCCAAATTTAGCCAACGATATTTTATCCAAGCAGACAACCCAAACTTCAAATTAAGCAGATTTAAAAAGTTTCAGTGCCTTGAATTCCTAATAATTTATTTATTACTACCGATAAAGCACGGACTTAAAACTCATTTGTATTGTCTACAGATGAAAGTATTGGCACCCAACATTCGCTTCTCTGTATTTTCACTTAAGAACTTACGACAAAGTACTGGCAATTTTGGAGATGGTCTGCTGTTAAGTGAAAAGTTGTTTCTCTGTTTTTTTTTTTTTTTATTTTATTTTTTTTTAAAAACTTAAGATAAAGTATTGTTATTATATTTGATTAAAACAAACACGCCGTATCTTGTGCTCGATAGTTCTCACATGAGGAACTGTCATGTGACACTCACAGGGTACTCATCTCAACCGGATACTGATAATCCTGTTTGGATTAATTACCTAGACACGGCATTTTTCCCCTTTGGTGGAAAAATACTATAAGAGAGTTTGTTGAATAAACATTTCCTGACTTCTGCATAGAACGTGGCACCTTAGCTGGATGAGTAACACTTACATGGCAAATGCTGAAGGCTTTTCAGGATTAATATATGTACACATTGCATTGTCAGTGTAAGTTTCCACATTCGTTGCAATGTTTTATGCTAAATATAGTTATAGTTAGTTATATACAAAGTTGTATGAGTGTGTGCTTACAGGTGTTCTCACAGCTCAGCTGTGTTCCTTGCTCCCATAATTAATCCCAATCTGTTGTTTGCTACAGGTCAATTACATCATGTCTCCCAGCCAGCTCTTGTTCTGCACTGACCTGTGTAAATCTGCTAGATAAGAGTAGGCAGCCTACGAGACACCACGACACCCATGGTGCTTTGAAATCCTGATATCAAAAGGAAGCCTGCAGAAGATCACTCATGCACTAAATTACACTGCCAGTTACCTGATCATATCTACTTTCTACTCCACGGGCACTTCCTGAGGAAAGCTCTAGTGGCAAACACTACGCTAAAATTCAATTAACGAACAATATCAGGGTCCAAGCTCAAATGTAAAGTGATTAAATTCCACTTTGTGGAAAAATGCTTCCAATTAGCATGCCTAGCACATGTCTGTGTTGTGACCCATTTTTGCATTTCCATAGCTTCACTAAGGTAAAGTTATCTCATAAGAACGGTTTGACAGAAGGGAACGGCAGTAAGAATCCGAGGGAGACTGATGGACTGACGCTGTGCATAATGAAAAACGAGGAAGCACATCTGAAGCATTCTGCTCCGTTGCTGTCGGATGAACACCTTGCTGAGAGAGAGAGAGAGAGAGAGAGAGATTTCTCATACCACAGCCTTGATCTGCCAGATGTTGATAGGAGGATGGATAATTTGGTCAAGGTCTGGCATAATCCCTCTGGGTTTCTCCAGAGAAATGGAATTGCTGAACACTTGCAAAAGGAAAATAAATGTGTGTTTGTAGTTGGCAACATTTCATCAATACTCCTTTTTTTTTTTTTTTTAACTGAGACAAATAAAAAAGTCCTTCTCCGACTTTTCTATCAGTTTTTCTTCTCTCGGCTCTCAGAACGCACTGACCTGAGATTTGCTTTTTAAAAATCTCTATTATGGAAAATGCGAACCACAAAGAGTTTCTTTCATAACCAAGCGAGAGAAAAAAACATGCATGGCCATGAAACAGGAGAAGAATGCAAGAATGGAGAAATAAACATTATGAAGGATGGAACGACTACACCCTGCCTTGTGCCTCATACCCCCTGGGATAGGCTCCAGGTTCGCCGTGACCCAGTAAGGATAAGCGGTACAGAAAATGGATGGATGGATGGAACGACAACATTTGATAATACTTGGACAATGCACCAATGGAAGAACAAATTCTGTATTAAGATGAAGGGACATCTGAGCATTATTGGTGCATTCTTCAGAGAGCAGCACTACAGGACAGCACCGAATAACGTACGATCATGGACTGAATAAAAAATAAATGACCCCCTTGAAATTGCTTCTTTCCAATTCCAAAATCACTTGGACATCTGCACGGTCATATTGCATAGTCAAGAGCTTCTCATTCTGCTCAGCATGCGCCGAGACGCTGCTGGTGATGAAGATGCAAGGATACAGTTCACCCTCTGTGAATAAAATCTATGACATGCAGCAGGGAATTTGCTCCAAAAATATGACGCCCACATATTTAGCAGAGTCCAAAGTCAGCCAAATGCAAACAGCGATGTGCTGTCTGTGTAGTGCATCAAAAACATATGGATGGATTTGCCCTGTGCACAGTCTTCTCATTATTACTGCTGAATCAAAGTATAGAGTACAGCTGCAATCAAAATTATTCAACCCCCAAATCAATAGTTCAACACAACTGCTTCAAGTGGTTTCCCCAAATTCAACTGAAAATGCAACTTATAATGATTTCTCCAGTCTCAAAATGATTCAACCCCTTGAATAGAATCCCTCACAGCAGCACAAATATTCAAAACAGGTGTTGTCTCAAGCACACCTGATGCAAATTATCAAGGGCTTCATTGAACACATGAAACACCTGAACTGGCTAGGGGTAGAAAATGTATGAAATACCTGGATGGGGCAGAAAAAGGAAGCTATTAATGCTATTAACCGCTACTGACCCAAAAGCACAAGAAAAGTCACCTCAAAATCATATAAATAAGCCACAGAAGTTTTGGAATTCTGTTTTGTGGAGCGATGAAACAGAACTGAAACTTTTCAGCACGATATATCAGCGGTATGTCTGGAAGAAGAAGAATGAAGAAAGAACACTATCCACAGTCGAGCATGGTGGTGGCTCGGTGATGCTCTGGGGCTGCTTTGCATCCTCTGGCCCTGGAAACCTGCAGCATGTGGAAGGCAAGATGGATTCACTGAAGTATCGGGAAATCCTAGGAGAACATGTCATGTCGTCTATGAGGAAGCTGAAGCTTGGGCGTCATTGGACTTTCCAACAGGACAATGATCCGAAGCATACCTCAAATTCCACCAAGGCTTGGTTGCAGAATAAGTCCTGGAAGATTCTACAGGGCCATCACAGTCACCTGACTTGAACCCCATAGAAGATCTCTGGTGGGATTTGAAGAAGGCGGTTGCAGCACGCAAACCCAAGAATATTACTGAACTGGAGGCTATTGCTCATGAGGAATTTAATTTGTGCTTGCTTCTTTGTGACCTATCTTTGTATGGTTAGCACGTTTGCCTCAGACCTCCAGGATTGTGTTTTCGATTTCCGCTGCCACCCTGTGTGTGCAGAGTTTGCATGTTCTCCCCAGGTACTTTGGCTACAGGTCTCCTCCGGGTACTCCGGTTTCCTCCCCTAGACCAAAGACATGCATTGTAGGCTGCTTGGCATTTCTAAATTTTCCGTAGTGTATGAATGGGTTTCATGCCCAGAGACTCCTTGTATAGGCTCCAGGCTCCATGCGACCCTGTGTAGGATAAGCGGTACAGAAAACAGATGAATGGATGGGGTTTATTTGAAAAGTACTTTACAGCACCACATTGTATTTCACTAGTTTTTAAAGTAATCAGAATAAGGCTAGGACAGCAATCCATAACAGTGTACTGTAGAAGGAAAATGGAAGCATCTTTTAAGGAAATAGAAATGTTCAAACTCAGGGCCTCACCTGCAGTAACTTATAGAGCAGTGCTGTAAAAAGCCCAAATATACATTGGAACAAGTGTGTGTTCCCGGTCAGCACACTCATCACAAAAAAAGACAACTCCACAACACTATATGAACACCAGAGCATCAAAAATCCAGCGTTGCATTGTCTAGAGACATCTGCTAGGCGGGTACATCCAACTCACCTCACACTCAATGAGTAGATTAAGAATCGAATAAACCATAGATTCCTAGAAAACTATTTAAAAATCATATTTAAAAATATCTCACATTGATTAAACCAAAATTCTGGTGTTCTTAACAAACTGAATATCCAACAGCTTGGTTGGAAAACTGCTCGCCAGACCACTACCCCATTAACCGCAGCCTCATCTTTAACTACGTCAGAACTAGGAAATGCACAGTGCTTATGAAGCTGTATACTTAGTCACAATATTTATACACAATACATAGTTCATTCTGGCTGTAACATCCAGCATAAATGATCTTGGACATATCCCAGACTAGCTGTGTTATTTATTTCAAACCACATTTCAATTTAGTGTTCCAGCAGCCTCTTCCCTAAGGAATTTTGATGTGTTTGTACTGATAATTTTGCTGAAAGATGGATCCACGTCCATGTTTTGACCTCCTGGCAGAGGCAACTAGGTTTTGCAGTTATTTAAAATATTTAAACATCATTTTATTTGAAAATAAATCAATAAATTTTTGAAGAAAAGTACCTCAGTTTTTCAAGTGGAACCATTATGTTGAATCATTATTTCCATTCTGTGGAATGGTGCCAATAATTCTAGCATTGACTGTGTGTGCTAAAGTGTTTCATTTAGTTTATTCACAATGATATTATTAGTATCCATTTGAACAAAAAAAGAAATGAAAATAGGCAATTTTTTTTTTTTTTGCACCTTCTAAGTTTAAACACTTCTTGCAATTTCATGTTTAATTTCATGCGAGAATACAAATCGATTTTTATACTTTGTAATTCATAATTAATTATATATTTTGCCTTTATTCACTAGAGTTTCTCAGTAGGGGTTGTGTTCTAGTAATTCACCGTGACACCACCGTTTTCTTCAAGAAATTACACGCTCAAAAGCTTAATGCGTGGCCTGGAAAACCAGATCGGTATAACCAAGCTGTTAATTGAATTACAAATCATATATGCAATATGCAATACAGTTATTTTTTTTTTTTTCAAGTTCACTGCTCTCAGATTCTCAGATGTGTCGCTGTAGTTCCAGCCTTGTGCAGTTCCACATCTCCGTCCGGGAGATTAGATGCTTCTTCGAGAGTTTTTCATCCTTCTCCTAAGTAGAAATGAAATCCCCGAGGAGCACCTGGATGCAAATGTATTCATCATGGAAGAGATTTTAGTCTCATTTTGAGCTCTTAAATCATGCGCTTTTTACACAGTCATGGTTTATTCATCCTGCATCATGTGCTCTCTGTCTGAAAGGATGCAGAAATTATATATTAGAACGATCAGGTTGCACAGCTTAGATTCTCATAGTGCAAACCACAGTATTTGTAGTATTTGGCATGTGAGAGCACTATAAGCCAATTAAGCAGGTGTGGGACATAACAACTACTGAATTGTTCGTCAAGTGCTGTAAAATAAATGTAGCACAGCTGTGCATTTGCAAATTGAATCAGTTTTTTAAATCCTTAATGAATAAGATGAATTATATTCTGGTCAAACCTTCTGATGAATGGGCATCGGGAGATTGGAAAACAACCAGGTGATATTTCCCCCCGATATTCACCTGTCCAGTTTCGGTGAGTCATTTCCCATTGTAGCCTCAGATTCCTGTTCCTGGCTGACAGGAGTAGAAACCGTTGTGGTCTTCTGCTGTTCTAACCCATCCACCTCAAGATATGATGTCTTGTGCATTCTGATATGCTTTTCTGCTCACCGTGGTTGTAAAGAGTGCTTATTTGACCTTATTTACCATAACCTTCCTGTCAGCTCAAATGAATCTGCCCATTATTCTCTGATCTGTCTCATCAACAAAGCATTTCTGCCTGCAGAACTGATGCTCGCTGGATGACTTTTGGTGAGTCTTCCACACCATTCTGTGCAAAAGCTAGAAACTGTTGTGTGTGAAAACCCTGGGAGATCAGAAGTTTCTGTAATGCTCAACTGGTCGAAGTCACTGAGATTCCCCACATTCTTATAGTATCTGATGGTCAGGACTTGTATCTCCATCTGTCCTCAACCGCTTATCAGTTATCGGGTCGCGGGGGTTGCAGCTCCAGCAGGGGGCCCCAAACTTCACTTTGCCGAACCACATTAACCAGCTCTGACTGGGGGATCCCGAGGTGTTCCCAGGCCAGTGTGGAGATATAATCTCTCCACCTAGTCCTGGGTGTTGTACCTGCGATCTAGTCCTTTCGGTCACCACTGACTCGTATCTGTATGATGTAATTCATCGCACTGCTGCCACATGATTGGCTGATTGGATAAATGCATGAATGAGTATGCATGAGTTCCCAATATAGTGGCCGGTAAGTGTCTATACAGTCTTCATTATGAAGGGCTTTGTGAGTTGAAGGTAACATGGCAAGGTGATTTTTTTGTCTTTACCTCTTTTCGAGAGCGAGATAACGAGGCTAGTGCTGGAACAACTGTCTGTAACTGCTATACTATAACATACGCGATCATAGAAACTTATTCTTACAAATGTTGATCATTCCTTCATAAATAAACAAAAAATCTGCCATTACTAACAAATTGCTGTGGTGTAATGAGGGCCGCATCACACGACTTCATGACTGCATGACTGATCATTTTCCTATAACGGCACATCAAAAAAAACCAAAATCCACTCTAATATTGTACTTTCGCAAACTGACAGATGCTGTAGCCTCATCACCATCACATTTTTGTCATGCTTGATATAGAGTTTATGCTTGATGTAGAGCTCAGAGTCTGCTGAATTAACGGACGTCTCCACTGTTCAGTGATGTACTGCATCATTTCGGCTATGGAGGCCATTACAGAGTAAAAAGGGAGGAGATCATTGAGAATGAGGCAGTTAGTGAGGAGGTTAAGACATCAGGTTCAGTGTGACTGACTTTGATGATGATTCATGTTCCTCTAGAGGATGGCCAAATTAGCATTCAGGAGAGTGTGTGTGAGAGAAAGAGAGAGCTAAATGGTGATGAGCTTGGCCAGTCCAACAGATTGTATATGTGCTCTGAGAAAAGCAAGCATGTAGAAGCCCATCCAGAAAAATATGTGTGGTAGCCTGGAAAAAGCCTTCATACAGTGAAAATTCTGATATTTTGTACTAGAGAACAGTATGTATATGTATAGATAGATAGATATATAATAGGGCTCACGGTGGCTCAGTGGTTAGCACGTTCCCACCATGGAGTTTGCATGTTCCATTGGCACCCTGTCCAGGGTGTACCCCGCTTTGTACCCCCCCATGCTCTCTGGGATAGGCTCCAGGTTTCCCTATGACCCAGAAGGACGTATAAGTGGTATAGAAGATGGATGGATATACACACACACACACACACACACACACACAATTCAGGTTCTGGATAGAAATGCTGCAAAGAATGTTCTCATGCAAATTGTACTTGGTGTCACTATAAAAGATGTTGCCATTGGGAAGGTTTCACACATCAAGTGCAATCATGGTGAAGAAACTTCCTACATTTCTCAGGGACAACATTATTAAACAACAATCCAATGGAAACAGCTACTGAGCCATAGCAAAGCCATTATACATCCCTGTCAGGACAACTGACTCTCCAATATGGAGAGTTTATGGAACCGTAACTAATCATCTAATCCCAGACAGAACCAAAAAAACAAGTTTGGTCGAAACCAGATTTGTCAGAAATTAATCCCAGGGACAGGAATTTTTTCCGACCTCCACACGTATATAATGCTGATATTTTGTAGCATCCAGTCATTATGAGATAGTTATGAATGGAAATACTTGAGCAATTGAGCTTCATTGTTGTATTTAAGTGCTACTTTGTAAGATCTGCACTTTACTTACTATTAGTGAAACTGAATAATTGTACTACTTAAGAATAAGTGTCACATTGACTGACAAAGCACTCATTACAAAACACCATGAGACGCCATTTTGAGACATTTTTTAAAAAAGTCTCTTGCCAAGCTGCTAAGACAATTAGTTGTGTTCCTGAGTAGTTAATTTATTATTATTATGACATCCAGTCAATTCACACCGAGGTCAAAATGTTGAATGAAATGGCACACAACTGTGCTAATTGGTGCTCAAACACACACACACACACACACACCACATGAGACTTTTTAAATTGAGATCCTTTTTAAATTACAACTGCTATTTAACACTGCAGGACTACATTTCCAGCCCCCCCAAAAAAGCTGCTCATGACTGAACAATTTTGAAAAATAGTTGCTGTTCAAGTTCTACCCAAACTTCACTTAGAAGCTGTTTGTATTCAAGAAAAAAAAAAAAAAACAACAACAAAAAAAGTCTCAATTGTTAACTTTTTATCAGTTAAAAATTAAATACTTCATTAATTTTTTTTAAATGTTGGTAGTTCCCTAATTTGTATTTAATCAGACTTCTGACTTTAAGCTTCTACATAATAATTTGAGTAATATTTTGAAAAATAGCTGCTGCTTAAGTTAAACTAAAGAAGTTTCACAGAGAACTGTATGCATTTAAATTTAATGAGGTAAAAAAAACAACCCCGAATGACAGCCAAAGATTTGAAGGCATCATTGGAACTGGCTAACATCGCTGTCCATGAGTCTCCAATACGTAAAACATTGAACAAGCAGGGTATCTACGGCAGGACACCACGAAGGAAGCCACTGCTTACAAAAAAGAACATTGCTGCACGCCTGAAGTATGCAAAAGAGCACAATGACACTCCACAGCGGTACTGGCAAAATGTTTTGTGGACTGATGAAACTAAGATTGAACTATTTGGAAAAACCACACAGCACTACATCTGGCGTAGAAAAGGCACGGCATATCATCATGAAAACATCATCCCAACTGTAAAGTATGGTGGAGGAAACATCATGATTTGGGCCTGCTTTGCTGCATCAGGGTCTGCCCAGCGTGCAATCATTGAGCTGAAGATGAATTCCCAAGTATATCAGACAATTCTTCAGGATAATGTGAGAATGTCTGTACGTCAGCTGAAACTGTGTAGAAGTTGGGTGATGCAACAGGACAACGACCCAAAACACCGGAGCAAGTCCACAACAGAACGACTTCAGAAAAACAAAATCCACCTGTTGGAGTGGCCGAGTCAGAGCCCAGACCTCAACCCAATAGAGATGCTATGGAATGACTTGAAGAGAGCCAGACACATGAGACGTCCAAGAATATGACCGAGCTAAAGCAGTTCTGCAGGAAGAACGAGCTAAAACTCCTCCTGAACGATGTGCACGTCTGATCCACAGCTACAGGAAGCACCTGGTTGAGGTTATTGCTGCCAAGGTGGGGTCAACCAGTTATTAATTCTAAGGGCTCACTTACTTTTTCCACTGCCATTTTGAATGTTGAATGACTGTGTTCAATTAACACATGAGGGATCAGAATTTTAGGTGTTATTATTTTAGGTACATCATATTTGTCAATACCCCTGACTTAGATGAAGATCAGATCACATTTTATGACAAATTTAAGCAGAAAACCATGAAATTCCAGAAGGTTCACATACTTTTTCCTGCCACTGTATAGTGAGTAAAAGACTTTTGGGCCTAATAAAGAAAATTGGGCATTGAAGATTGTGGTGTTGTATGTGGATCGTTTTACATTTAAATATCTATAAACATTAAACACACACACACACACACACACACATATATATATATATATATATATATATATATATATATATATATATATATATATATATATATATATATTGAACTGTCATGATTTTCAACTTCTGTCGTTTATATTATAAATGAACTTTACTGCTAATTAGTCTGAATTTCACTCTGTAGAGACACAGATATAAGGGTAATATGTAAAGAAACTGGATGCATACACATAGAGTGTGTGTGATCTGAAAACACACACACTGAAAAACCTTTAAACACTACTTTAAAGAACTTGTATTTGCTCGTATTTTTCTTTACACACACACAAGGCATTAAAGTCACTGTGAAGTATCAAGATGTTCCCCACTGGGAAACGATTCCTAACGCCAAAGCGCGCCAATTACCGCGTTTCTCATACAACTAGAGCATCATCTCTTTGTGATATACAGCACACACACTTGTTATAGAAGTTAATGATGAAGTTAATGATAGAGGTTTATGCACAGTGTCGCAAGCTTCATCTGAAAGCAATTTGGCTTTAAGTGCGAGTAGTTTTGAAAAGATCCCTCTCTGTCTTTTTAAAGTTGCAGCTGTTCTGTTATGAACTTCGTTACAGTTCTGTGTATGTTTATCGGAAAACTCTACACGAAGGATAGTGGTTAGAAAGTATGATGGTGTTTTACGTCTGATCTTCAGGGCATCTGAGATTTATTTTGTAACGAAGCGAATGAACTCTCTTAACTTTAAACTTTTTTCCATCAATGTCAGACTATTTTCACATTTACCCACAGTGCTGTTCGACTACCTACTGGTAGTGACGCCAGTGGTATTTCACCTTACCTAAAGAAAGAGAGTGACGCTTTATCTGTTCAACTCTCTCACCACTCTCTATCTGTACGCTCTGGTCAAACAGATCAGCTTCACAAGGTTTAGCTTTCACGCTAACATCTCCATCAGTGCTATCGCCCTCATTATTTCACAGATCCCTAACTAGACAAAGTGAAATCTCAGCTGTAATTCCTCGCAAATATGTTGTTGTATAGCTGTATTGTAATCTGGGACTATGAGTCCAATGTTTGCACCAGCATGTCCACTACTTCTCTGTTGGGTTTCTCGTTATTTATGATGTCAAAGGTCGCTGTTTAGGAGCTAACAGTGAAACCTGACAGAAATTTTTAACACCATTGTAACTGCGTTATCTAGTAAGTGGTCTGTTTTTCAGTAGAAAAAAAAAAGAAAAGAACTGGATAAGCAGAGATCGGACAATAGATGATTTGACCTTGGAGTCAAGGAATCTGTGCACCTTCGGGCAGACACTTTGTTTCTGGTACTGGATTTAAAAAAATAAAAAAAGAGCATCGAAATTGCTTTTATAAGCCATCTGTAGATTGGCTGCCTCCACTGTATTTATGTTTGGGCTGCTTTCTGTCAAATTGCATTTGGTCTCAAATACTCAGAAACAAAGGCTTGTTCGTGTAAGCCTACATGCACTGCTGGATGTCAAATATCCCTGATGCTCGTGGTTTGAAAATGAATCTGCGGAGATCTGCTAAAAGATACAAACAGTGTGAGACTGTAAATACACATACAACCCAAACATTTTCTGCTCTATGATTCTCAGCATGATGTGTTGGTGTAGATACTGCAGGAAAGGCCACTGCTGTGAAGGTGAAGATTTTCCGGGCAGTTTTCTGACACTGTTGTCTTTGTTTGCACAAACATATCACCGATGCCGAGTCTCCTTGGCTTGAATATCAGCAGGTGTTCTTACTGATGATCTCTCGTTAAGCAATGTGCTCAAAAACAATTGGCCATTTGAAAGGAAGTGGGTGCAGTGCTGAGATTTAAGAGCACCAGGATCTGGGGGAATCATGCAAGTTCATATGGAGGAAGTTCTGATATATTTTTGCTCTAGTGTAAATTGTCCAAATTCCTCACCTGCACCATAATAACCCAGTTAACATGAATACATCATGAACTATATTCATATTTCAACGAACTACGTATGCCGCTCTTTGTAAACACGAGCGTGTATGTGGATATGAGCTTGTTGCATTTATAGAGCTTGAGAAGACAAACCAACTTTGACTGTTGACAAAAACATGGATATTACTAAGAGCGTGTAAAGAGGCAAAATGTACTTTACTTAAATTACTATTATTAGGGGTCCAAGCACTGGGGTCCAATAGCACCCTATTGTTTTTGCTAGGGTTTTACGGGTCGAAGAACTTGTTTGTCTTGTTTGGATTTTCTCCATATTTTCATTGGGAATCTTGTTCTCTTTCTCTGGTAAAATGAGTTAAACCTGTAGATAGTACTGTACATATGAACCTTGGTTGAAAGCTAGTACTCCTTTCCATTACTCAGGCAAGAGAGAGGATTCATCACTTGTTTTCATTAGGAGTCTTTTTTTTCTCTTTTAAAATGAGTTGGTCATGGCACTATAGTGCAGCATTGCAAATTAATCCAAAAAGTCTACATGTTTTCCTCTTATTCCTTGGCTTAGCGTGAGCAAATTTGTCATTTGGAACCATTTATCACCACCCATTTATTTTTTGCTAGCATAATATGCTAGTTGCTATTATTTAATTATTTATTTATTATTTTTTAACCTAGGTCTAGGATTTTGGTGTACATTCACAACATTGCTGTCAAATACTCAACTGGGACTGTTCCTCAAGAACAATCAAAACCTTGAGATTTGTAAACAACATGGCCACCACATGCTAAAGAATTACAGCGGGATGGAGCTTAATGCGCTCAAACAACTGTAACTGTGACTCTTTTATATTTATTATCATATCACAGTTTACACAAGATAAAATGTATAAGGTGAGTGATATTCTTATGTTCCAGAGCGCCAACAACAAAGCAGTCAGTTAAAATGGTTCTAAATAATATCTAGGACAGGGGTTCTTAAACTTTTTCTCAGTGCAAGCATTTTTGCAAGTTAAAAATAATGTCATGACCCTCAGCCCTTCGTAAAGGCGACTCAGTATGTTACCCCTGGACAGCAATCGTACTTTGCTCTGGTCCAGCAGATGTTGGCAGCCATCATGTTTGGTGGTTAATTGACATACTCACCATTAGCCTATCTTCTGTGGCCTGGAGGTAGTGTCATTAGGCAGACCTTACGTACACCCATCAAAATTAAAAAATCTTTTTTAGTCCTAATATTACAATTAACCCACCAGGGGGACCACAGAACCTTTTTGCAACCCCCTTGAGGAACCCCTGATCTAGTAGAACAAGGTGTATTTGAGCTTAATTGAAAGAATGTGTATAATAATTAATAACTACAGTTGAAGATTGAAAAAAAAACCCCAGCAACAACTGGGTCTTTCTCAAGTCTTCAAGTGTCCAGTTTGGGTGAGAATGTTCCCATTGAATCCTCAAATCTTTGTTCTTGCCTGACAGGAGTAGAGCCTGTGGAATGTGGTCTTCTGAGATGCTTTTCTGCTCACCATAGTTGTGGTTGCATGGTTGGAGTGGTTGAGTTATTGTAGCCTTCCTCTCAGCTTGAACAAGTCTGACCTCTGTCATGAACAAGGCGGGTGCTCAGTGGATGTTTTTTTTTTTTTTTGCCCCATTGTGTGGTGTGTGTGTGTGTGTGTGAAAATCCCAGGAGATCAGCAGTTTAAAAAACACACAATCCAGCCAATCTGGCACCAACAACCATTCCACAGCCAAAGTCACTGAGATTCTGATGTTTGTTGTGAATGTTAACTGAAGCTCTTGACCTGTATCTGGAGGATTTTTTGCATTCCACTGCTGCCACATGATCGGCAGATTGTATGATTGTATGTCCAGGTGTTCCTAATAAAGCTGAGTGTATACTGCACTGTGTGTATTTATATTGCACTGAGTAACGACATGGAAGACAAACAGTAATATAAATATGTGCATAGTAGCAAGCAGTCTGTAAACTACAGTATGAAATAACGATAATGAGACTTTATTGATCATGTATACATTACAGCACAGTGAAATTCTTTTCTTCGCATACCCCAGCATGTCAGGAAGTTGGGGTCAGAGCACAGGGTCAGCCATGATACAGCACCCCTGGATCAGAGACGGTTAAGGGCCTTGCTCAAGGGCCTAACAGTGGCAGCTTGAACCACCAACCTTCTGGGCAGTAACCCAGAGCCTTAACCGCCAAGCCAACACTACCCCCATAAATATAATGTGCAATGCTGTTAGTGTCTATTCTGTTGTTGTTCAGCAGTCTTACGCATGACCTGTGGGAAGAAACTATCTTGGAGTCTATTTGGATGTGTTCTGAAACTACCGTAGTGTCTGCCAAAAGTGAGCAGTGTTAACAGGTTGTGGTTCGGATAGCTGGGGTCATATTCCTGTCCATAAATCCAACTGAGCTGAAATAGAGAGAGATAGCCATGTGTTGGTTGGTAGAAGGAGGAATATTCCCTTAATGATTCCCGCCTGACAAACTTTCAGTCCAGGACTGCTTTGGATGAATCTCTCTCTCTCTCTCTTTCTCTCTCCCTTTCTTTTCACAGCATGTAGAAGATGGGATAGGCCATCCATCTTCTCGACCTCTCTCTGGAAATCGAATAGACACAGAACTTGTAATCACAGCAAACCTCTGCAGTGGAATGGAAAGGACACAGCTGTTGGAGGAAAAGATTGTTAGTTGTCATAGAAACTAAAAGTCCCTGTCAACATCTGTTTGACTAGCTATTAAAGCAAGTGGGGGCTTTATTTGTTTGTTTTTGTTTGTTTTTTCTTTTTCTTTTTTTTTCTTTTTAATTCCCTGTATATATTTAAGTATCTGACAGATATTTAATAGTTGCATCTTATCATTAAATGAACGTTAACTTTGACCCGATATGATAACTAACGTAAACGTTGAACTGATGTTGATTTTTTTTTTCAGGTTTGTTTGCCTAATCAAACAAACACACTTAATTGTGTTGTGTTACTGGTGTCACCTCATTTCGCACCAACCACAATTGAACATTTAATCACACATGGCAGGATGACAGTTAAAAAGGGAATACAGTTCTAGAGCTTAAATCCATTTTAATTAGGGAATAATACACTTGAAAGGGCATGCAGTTATAGGAAAATAATCAGGAACAGGCTTGTGTGATGCAGAGTCACTGTTCCCAACACAAAGTGGACAATTTTCCACAAAAAACAGCACATTCAAGTGTTTTTATTCCAATTCTACTGCAGCAATTTGACAACAGTTTAAATGTTGAGTTATTAATGAACATCACGTCATGAAACGTTGTGGAACGTCCAAGAAACAGGTTAGTTCCTCTTATCGCTTCGGTTAAAATGGCTATAAACAGTCCTTCCATCACCAGCCTTTCTATTCAATTCAAGACAATTCAATATTATTTGTATAGCACTTTTAACAATAGACATAGTCTACATTTACATGCACGTCAATATGCACATCTCAACGAGTCACGTAAACGCTGCAGTCCGATCCTGCGATTCAGATTAAGACAGTATTCTCAATTTGTTGCATGTAAACACTTTAATCAGAAAATCCACTGAAAGGACACATATGCGCATGCTCAGTCTGCAAGAAATTGTGTGTGCTAGCAGATGCGTAGCTGTAGGCTAGGTATTTAGGAATGGCATCTCAGGCATACTTACAGCAAAACAACCATGTATACAGGAATATTCCCATGCCTGTACACATGTATACATCGTATTCGGAATATGGCTGCAATCCGAATACAGACCTTGAACAGAATTTGATGTGCATGTAAACACAATCAGCGTCACCTAGTAACTTATCCGAAAAGAAAAACACAATGCACTGACACTGGAGACTCCTTCCGTAAAAGTTGAATCTCCTAACGGAAAAGGTTACCATATCGACACGTTTTCCTTAAATATATAAAAATGTTGTTTTTTTTTCCCCCCATTAATTATTAAACTTGTATCATGTGACGGGGACGTGACTACTGCCAGAACTACGTTTACAGAAATTTAATCAACCCCTTCTGACAAATTGGTGTAGAGAATTCAACATTACCGCATGGTTAGCTAGTTTAAAAGCCTTTCTGTATCATACTGTATAATTACTAGGCAGAAAAATCTTTCCATATATAACTGAAGTTCCATATACCTAGTCAAGGAGATACATTTGTGAATAATGTGAATAAATGACATTATAGTTGACCTTTTACGCTAATTACAAGCTTGTCATTAACTTTTTTGCTAAGTCACACTCGTAATGGTTGCTAGCTGATTTGACTCTCGTCCCCATGGGCCTGTAGACATTCTGTATTTGTTCCTGGCTGACTTTGACATAATGTCTTCCTGGCACTGTTTGTCTTCTAGAGCTTTTGCATGAGGCAAACAAAACAAGGTGGTAGCTCTATGTGTGTGTGTGTGTGTGTGTGTGTTGCTAGAGGATGCTCTGCTCCACTGCTGCTGCTGATGCTGCTTGCCAGAGAAGCCTCAAGCACACCAATCACACTCAGCACAACATGAAGAGGGAGAGTGCAGAGGAAATTAGGTTTCCAAACACACACCTACACTCACACATACACGCACACACATGGCCAACCATGTATACACACAGCAGGCACTGCGAGTGTATGCCATCCTTCTCCTCACTCTCTGTCTTGAATTTTGTGAAAGCAAAGGTGAGTGCCCAGGGGTTCCTCACAGCTGATTTCAGGGGCTTTGACACGATGAAATGAAAGCGAGACATGGCTGCACATAATACAAAAAACAGAACAAAACAAGTACAGTTTGGTACTAGAGACCCTTCTTCACCATTATTTATGACTTTAAAGTACTAAATGCTGCTGTAAAACAAGCCACGTGGTCTGAGGACTATGACGATCGTAGAGAAGTTAGGCGGATGGAGAGAGAGAAATAATGGGCTGACACCAGAGAAACATGGATTTACTTTAGTCTCGTAGGGTCCATCACTCTTGCGTTTCTCTTGAATTTTTATAAACAGGAAAAAAATGTACACAATCGATCACAGTTGCTCCTCTACTGCCTCATCTAAGTTACCGATGAGACCAGGTTTGGCGAGCTACAAGATGACATTGATGTTGATATTATCATGAAAGATGTAACTTTGAGACTAAAGGACTAAAGTGCCGCTGCATTGCTTTCTTTAGGTAGCGGTGAAGCAATGGCATAATCCTACAAGTATCAGTAGGTAGTCAGATGGCATTGTGGGTAGTGTAAGAAACCATGAATCAAAGAGAACATAGATTGTCAATGGAAGAGATTTAAACTGCTCAGTATTTCCATCCATCCATGTTCTATAGCGCTTTATCCTTTTCAGGGTCACGGGGAACCTGGAGCCTATCCCAGGGAGCATCGGGCACAAGGCGGGGTACAGCCTGGACAGGGTACCAATCCATCGCAGGGCACAATCACATACACACTCACACACCCATTCATACACTACGGACACTTTGGACACGCCAATCAGCCTACCATGCATGTCTTTGGACTGGGGGAGGAAACCGGAGTAGCCGGAGGAAACCCCCGCAGCACAGGGAGAACATGCAAACTCCACACACACAGGGCCACGGTGGGAATCGAACCCCCTGGAGGTGTGAGGCGAACGTGCTAACCACTAAGCCACCGTGCATTTCATTATAAAATAAATCTTATCCCTGAATATCACAGGTTAATTAGAAATACGGAAGTTATTCAGGATGGATTTTTCCTCCCCTAACTGCACCCCCCTCCTCCCCCATCTTGTTTTTTGTGTTTTATAGTTTTTATTCTCTGTTTTGTTGTTGTTTCTGTTATTATTATTATTTTTTTTAAAGTTGCATCGATTTTTCAAATTAGCACGAAAGTGCATTTCTACCAGTAAAAAAAAAAAAAAGATTTAAATAAAGTAAACCGTCGCATATATTTTGCTGTCATGTCAAAAATGACGACTTAATGTTTCAAAATTTCGACATTTTCCTCCCAAAAAATATTAAACAGATCTTAAACAGTAATTTTATTCTCACTTATGCCAAAAAAAAAAAAAAAAAAAAAACGTAATTAAATCTCGAAATATTTTCCCTCTCACATTAAATTGTGATTATTAGATCACAAAGTTGATGTCCTTCAAAATAATATCTTTCTCATAGTTGACTGAAAATGACATAACATAATATCCACTGTAAAATAAAACAAAAATAAAATGAAACGTGCTAGTATTTGCTAAGATATCGTATGTTTTTTTTTTGTAAAACATTTAAAATCACTAATAGTGTTCCAGTCAGCAAGATGAGCTAACATTAAATGAGCACATAACACATCCTGTCATGCCATCACGCATTGTGACACTGTTACACTATATATTTCGACAGCTCATAACAGTATCAGCTTTATCACACGTTCCTCGTGCTACTCAAACACCTCTCACGCTCCACTGAAAAGTATTTCATTACAATATCTCTCTGCAGTTAACTGCAGTAAATGCAAATGAGCATATTAGGAGGTCTGAATGATAAATACGTTCTGCAGCTTCCCACATCTTTACCTTCTTCCCCACAAAGCTGCTAAATAATGGACCGTGCCATAACGGAGCCGCTAACGCTAGCACGGCTGGATAAATTTCTGACATTTTGTGTGAATCTCCGAAGGTTAGCCATGCGAAGAAAATCTCCATACAGAATTCATCAGGCTTTAACAGCAATGAGATGTAACACTCATTTATGAGGATGGACTCTACGGGAGCGGCACACCCATGTTTTATTGAAGGCAGAGCACCTTGGTGGATTAAATGGCAGGAAAAAAGTAGTGTTGGGTTTCACTCAGGCAAAGATATCAAATTATATTTCAAAGTAAGTTCTCAAGGAAGATTTGAATGATTTACTGTGTCCTGGGACGGAGTCGGATTTGAAATATATTTTCTGCGCTCCTGCTGAATTAGTTAGAGATGTACTGTTATAGGAAAGTAATGACTGAGTTACTTTTTACCAGCCTGAAGTTGATTTTTTTCCCCACATCTCATCTCAGAGTCTTTGATTTCTCTTATACCACAACAATTTACCAATGATTCCAATTTTAATTTAATAAACAACAAATAGTTTTTATTTCTTTTATAGTTTTATATAATGTTTGCCTTGCACCCCTGGGGTTGGGGGGTTCGATTCCAACCTCCGCCCTGTGTGTGCAGAATTTGCATGTTCTCCCCGTGCTTCGGGGGTTTCCTCCGGGTACTCCGGTTTCCTCCGCCAGTCCAAAGACACGCTTTGTAGGCTGATTGGCTTCTCTAAATTGTCCGTAGTGTGTGAATGTATACGTGATTGTGCCCTGCGATGGTTTTGGCACCCTGTCCAATTTGTGTCCCCCGCCTTATGCCCCGAGTCCCCTGGAATAGGCTCCAGGCTCCCCGTGACCCTGTGTAGGATAAGAGGATCAGAAAATGGATGGATTCAAGGATCATGTTGTGGACTGTCCGCAAAACAAGGTCCTTCACCAGCGTCTCTTTTCTCTCTCTCTCTTTTAGTGTTAATAAGACCAAAAAACAAAACAAAACTGTCATGTTAAACGTTACATTCTTATGTAGCTGGTTGTTTGTTTTGCCCGGAACAATATGTAAAGAAGAAAACACATAGAGGAGTGCAATTATAGGAAAATAATCAACAACAGGGTTGTGCGATGTAGCCCAACACGTGGCAGAGTCACTGATACAACCCTGAAGTTGCTTATCTTTCAATAACGGCGCATCTTGAAGTGTTTTGTTTTTCAAAAATCATCCATTTAACCTCAACACGGTATGTTTCATCTGTTTATAGTTACAATTATTGTTGCGGAATGTCCAGCAAAACGTTCTGGTTATCACTTACATTATAACAACTATTTCTCCAGCAGTTGCTCATTCTTTTTTATTTATGTATCTCTTGTGATGTTAATAAGCCCAAAATAATCAATCTAACTGCTTGTGTTACCGAGAATGGCATCCCGACGTGGATAACCTGCAGTTTTTTTCAGCTTTACCTCTGACTGATACAGAGCTCTGACACTGGAGACTCCTTCCATAACTGTTAAATAAATGTCTCCTTAAAGAAAATGTCATATCAACAATAACAGACATTTTCTTTCTTTTCTTTTAATATATTTACGTTGAGCTTCACCATACAAGTCCCTGTGTAAGTTATAAGTACACTCTTCGGCATAAAGGTACCAAAAATCGAACTTTTCTTTGTCGCATTAATACAATGTTCAATATATTCACTCGGAAATGTGAATATAGCATACTTTTTAAGAGGCGTGATTGGACCTTTGACCGATGGACAACTGATGTAGAGTTACTCTAAAAGCTAATTAAAGGTCCACCATATATACTTTTCTAGGTGAAACATACAGGTAAAGCTAAAAAAAAAAAACCCAAAAAAACATGTACCCTTGATGCCACCACAGTGACAAAGACAAGTACATTTTGGTACCTTTATGTCTGAAAAATAATAACGAATTAGAAGAAGTGCATTAATATAATCCTTTGACTTGAATGACAGCCATTTCTACTATCAGAGCTGCTGTTATGGAACATTAAGCAACACCTTCTGACCAATCAGAATCAAGAATTCAACAGCGCTGTGGTATAAAAGGTATTAATGCTACAGCCATCCACTTTGTTCTCTCCCTGCACTGCACACGCTATTTCACTCTCTACTTTTCAGTGTACTTCTTTAAACTCTGTTCTCATTGTGTTAAATAATGAAAGCATAATTAAACCACTGAACTGAGGTAATTCCCTCGGAAAGAAGCAAGCACATTCATTAAATTTCACCACAGTGTGTTTAAATTCAAAATGTAAATTGAAAGATTAATGTGGTCTCACTTGATTGTTCCATTTGAAGTCATACAGGAGGGGAAAAAAAAGGAGAGTTGGGCAAAGGTTTTTTTTTTTTTTTTTTTTTTTTAAAGGTATAGGATTTATTTAGCTGGTAAAATGTCAAGCATGATTTATCTACATAAATAACAAGCACACAAATCAATATACATGGCTACATGGAGCTGAAACGTCTGGATCAGAAAATGTACTCGTTTATTTGTAGAACAACGAACAGTGCTGTCTTGTTTTTTTTTAAAAAAAAAAAAAAAAAAAAGATGAGAGGGGAGTTCAGTTATCTGAAGCGTATAAGGATGCTTTGAGGGAAACTACAGCACATACACCATTCTGCTATGTACAGATCGCAAAAACTAAGTCACAGAGAGGAATCTGTTGGTGTACAATAAAAAATTCGATTAAAAGAGTGGCCTGGTATTCTTTTAGGTCGTTCTCACATTTCCACCAAACTGTGGTGTGGTCCACATCAGGTACGGAAGCTAACCACTGTCGACTCCCGACGCATGCCGGGTAACCTGGTTCAACTTGTCGCGTCATTTCCTGTTGCAAGTTTGGTGATGGCCAGGAAAGGGTTGTTTTTGAAAATGGCTCCTCGTTTACAGGTATTCCTACACGACAACATGCCATGCAGCCAAAAAGCGCTGTTCTTTGCTGCTTAACTGTAGATACCAAAGGAAAAATACTAAAAACGAAACAGCAACCAGATGAACCTACTGTAGTGCCTACCATTTTGCAAACCTGCGCGCACAAAAGTGATGGATGGAACTGCGAAATCCATTCAGCCCAAGTGTGAAGACGCAATTAAACCAAAAATCGAGGGGGGGAAAAAAAAAAAAGATTCAAGCTAAAATTCACAGGGGAAAAAAAGTCCAATTACTCAAGCACGTGTAGAATAAACGCAACAAAGTGACGAAAGCTCAAGCCAAGCACAACCTCCTGGTTTGAGTGTCAGTGAAAATGCATAGACTCTGGCCATCGAGGAGAAAATTCAACATCATGTGCACACGTCTTTGTGCTTCCTTCCTGTTCACTACACTAAGGAGGTTTATCTGCTCATCCCGAGGAACTGTTAAATCTGTCAAATCTACATTTATATGCACCCGTCTAACCAAACACACTACACCAAATTACACACTGTAGAATTGACTCCAAAGCCCCGGTTTGCAAAACAGCTGTTATTTTCTTTGCCTGTCCCCCTTAAACTCAGCAAATACATTCTTCAAGAAATAATCATCTATCTGCCAGTAATATAAATAAACGATCCACCAGCCTAACTAGCATTGAGGGATTTCCTTGCGCCTCTTTAAATCCAAAATGGGCCGTGATGTAGCTTAAAACCTGAAGTTGCACATTCTTCACAGAGTCCCTATGATGTCCAAAAATCTTCGTTTAAAGATTTAAATCTGTCGTGCTGATTTTATAATGGACGTCTCGGATTTGTCGTCTCGCAGCGAGTGGCCATTTTAATTAGGTAAAAAAGCTGAGGGGTTTAAAGGTTTGAAATGGAACTTAAGTGTTATTGGCCTTTATCTCTCTATGCAGGAAATTCACGGAGGCTGTTATCCACTGTCTGAAAGGGAGCAGTTATTTTCGTTTTTTTTTTCTTTTTTCTATTTGCATGAATACAAGGCACAGGAAATACTGTGGGCCCAAACATGCATGTGATTGTGTTTTAAGGACAGGACTAGAGGGTGGGGTAGGAAGAGAAAATAGTATTAAAGTGGTTAGAATAAACAGTTATTTGCCTCGATGTAAATTTTTTTCCAAGAAATATAATGACTTTGCTATAATTCAAATCGATTTGGTGAATATATTCATAGATATCCTTGTGCCTGAAAATGAAATGCTCTTGTAATAAATTCCTTTAGATGCTAGGGCTAATTTGATCTAATTAAGGAGTAACTAGTAGTGAGCTATTTCACATACCCAGTGCGTACAAAAACAAGCATATGCCACTCTACTTTTGAATAAAGTTCCCTTATCCGATACAGTGTTTTAGAACAGTCAATTTGGTATTTTTTCATATTACTTGAGATTCTCTCTCAATAAATTAAACACAGACCAAATTCAGTGCAATTGTATTTGTTTTGACAACAAATGATGGCCTAGGCCTCCCCCACCCACACCACAGTGTTTCCCTTGGGCACATCAGTGATTTCGCAGTTGAGCTTGTCCAGCCATCCGTCCAGAATGAACAGCGAACTCTGGGAAGGGGTCATGAGGTACTGTCCGAAAAGGCCGCTCGAGGTCATAACGCGATTCTTGCGGTTCCAGCGCCACTGACTCCATGGTGTGGGCAGCTTCAGGCTCTTGATCATTTTGACATTGCCAGTGCTGAGCTCTACATACAGGGCATCTGTCTGTTGGCCCGAGCTGCCGAACACATTGTACTGGTGGATCTCAGTGAACGAGGGCATAAAGGCCAGGTCTGAGAGGTGCAGGTTGGTGTGGATGTCGAAGGGTTGCCCGATTTCACCGCGCACTGAAATGGACTGCAGGCGCATGATGCCGTTCTGGTCGTCTACGCTCACTAAGTAGTGGCCATCAGGTGAGACGTAAGGAGTACCGCTAACATCACCATTAGGCCCAATGACATTGTCGGTTACACTATCAACGATAAGCTGAGGACGCACGGCACCGGTTGAATCTGGATGGCAGTTGATAAAGTAGTAACCCCCCAAGTGGGTGTAGGCCAGGGACTGTGGAATGCAGTCATACTCCTGCAAGCTGATGTTCTTCACATAAGAGGTGGTCTCCAGGTCTATCTTATGCAGTGCTGCTTCCTTCTTATGGAGGACCATTCCAAACCTACAACAAAGGAGACATTCCTTAGATGACTCTCTTGGTGCTATATGAAATTGTGACTCACCTTGAGCTGGAGTCGATGGTCCCACATGAGCACCTTAAAAATATACACTTCCCCAAAATACAGTTTATACCCACCTTGATTCGGTGGATAATCTCACCTCGATACTGTAGATCTGTACATAAGAACTGCTGCTTTACTCTTCATAAAGCCTGTCCTGTGCTTATGCTCATACTGGACATCCTTTCAGCACACTTTCTACTGTTTGACTTTATAGTATAGATGACACCCGGAAGAGCATCACCTGGTAGAGGATGGGTTCCCTTTTGAGACTGGTTCATCTCCAGATTCCTTCCTTATATCATCTTAACCAATTTCCACTGTTCCCTCTGGGTTGCTCATTAGGGATCAACATTTCTGTAAAGACGCTTTGTGATCCTAGCTAGTGCTATTCAAATAAAACCGAATCGAATGGAACACCTTGCTTCACTTTTTTTTTTTTTTAAGCATCAACTCAACTATATTTTATGGAGAATAAGTTTTAGCAAGTGTCCAGAGTGGATAAAGCTCTGTGGAAGACACCTGCAGAGGCATAGATCTACCCTCAGGCTTAGCAGACTGCAGTGTGCTTTCCAATAACTGTGGCCAGTGCCAGAGTGAGTCGCACTAATCAGATCATGAACTGAGACATACCAAGTCTAATAAGCAGAGTCTAAACCTTTAGGGGGGAAAGAGGAACTCACCAATTAGTTTTACTGCCATATCTTCAAGTTTTTTTTTTTTTTCTTGCTAGTATCTGGGCTTGGTACATTTTTCAAAAATCCAACAAGGGTACTTAAAAACTACTTACCGTATCAGGCAAATATAAAAAAGAAAAAAAAAAAGAAAAGAAAGAAAAAAGTTGGCAGGATGTTAGTAGATGATAAGACTCAATTAAATGTGAATGACCTCAGCTCGATCCTGCCAAACCCTTCAGACCTGCTCTCATCCATCTGATGTGCTGTTCTTTAAAATGTGCCTGCGGAATTGATCAGACTGACATGGAGAATCTGCTCCATCGATTGCCTGACGCAGTCTGTCTATTTGCGGCTTAAGCCATTAAACCTGCATGCTAGAATTCTACTTACTGACTCCATGTTTACGGGGGTTTACTACCTGCTATAAAAGCATACACCGTAATGGGAGCATTTATTTATTTATTTAAAAAAAATAAAAAAATCTTTTAGGTTTGTAGTTTAGACAGGCTTAAACACCTGGAGCATCCAGTGATAAATTGCAAATGAAAAGATTTTAAGACTTCATCCAACCCCAAACTGTGTCGGTTCTTCATAGATGTTCTATGAAGTTCTTCCATAGTTTCACAGTGAAAGTTTTACTCTGCTGTCCATTCACCACAAATTTGTCATCTGCCAATTCCCACTCACCAGCTAGCTCTCCGCTATGACAACAGCACAAGAACACCACATCTTTTGGAAGTGCTGCTCATGCCTCAAGTCACTAGATCGAAGGAAACCACTGTTAATCTTCTTCCACATACAGTACATGAGCTCACAGACATCCACTATTGTCTAGTATCGCTCTGTTTGACAGCGGGCCGAGTAACGCCATTGCTCCCATTCATAGAGTACAGCCATCTATGCAGTCTTGGACTCTCATCATGAATGTGTCCATCCTTTTTGATTACTTTTTACTCAAGAATGAATTTTTCCAGCATAGGAACCACAGAATAATACGAATCCCTGCACCAATATAGCTGGATCTCACATGAAAGAGGTCTACCAAGTGGTCTAAACACGGTTGAAGTTGATGTTATTTATAGGCAGCATGTTTTTGATTGATTGAGGTTTGGTATTAAACCTATTCAAATTAAGGGACCATACAAATAGACTAATATCTATATGTAATCAATAATAAATATAACAACTTTGATAATGGTGGATTGTGGTTTCCATCACTGTAACAAAATAATAATAATAATAATAATAATAATAATAATAATAATAATAATAATAATAATAATTAGAAGAAAAAGAAGAAGAAATCTTTCCTGGCTATGCTTCTAGCCCAACATGAACAATTATGTTGTTAGAACATGTATATTTTTTTCTCGCCACCACTTATTCACCCCCAGAGTAGATAAGTTAATGGAAGTGGTTTTTAAATTAATCTTCCTCTCTGATTTTCACAACAGGTTCCTCAGAGCATTCTTTATAAACTAAAGAATTCCTTTATTGCCAGACGTCTATTTCGAGCAATTAAGAAATAAAATTGACTGATGAACAAAAAATGATACATTATCCATAAAAGCCTGAGAGAAACTCTGTGGATTTAATGAATAATAGTAGTAAAGGCTGTTTTTTTTTTTTTTTAATTTTATTTTATTGAGAAGGTCTGAAGCTACTGAAAGACTCTATTAAGTTGTTTGAAATTGCACCATGGCTTTCATAATTTATAAGGAACTCGTATGAGTCGTCTGACTAAGCTATTCATGTGCGCTGAGACGTTTTCCAACTGTACAGTCCTTATGTTTTGCTGTATTTTTTTTTATGATTCGTTTTTGTTGTAACAGTTTAATTAAACAAACTCTGATAATGATCCCTTTTTGCACTGCATCATGGTAAAATGTGAATTAGAAATGTCACAAAGTATGAAGAAACAGCCATCATGGATCCATGGCGTCCACTCTCCTTATATGGCTGCTTATAAAATAGCACTTGATCCAGCACAACCTATTCATTTGCAGTTAATTATTTTTATTGTGCACGGAGAGTTAATTTGACAAGAAAATTGAAATGGTTGAAGTCCAAGGTTAAAATGACATGCAACTGAGCCATGCCTATGTTTCAGGAAAAACCTCTGAATACCAGTGTGCAGAATTTCTGTACACTGACTAAGCATTCGTGACTCAACACTAAACAAAGCCCAACATTAGCATCATTCAAACCTAGGCCACTGGGTGAACCTCACTGGAAGAAACCTCCGTTCCTGTACACTGTCCTCATTTAACATGCTGCTAACCTAAAGCTTCGAGACACATTATAAAGCAAGGAGAGTCAGGAAGAGGACAACACTGCTAAATGTCATCGCACTTTGAAGGTGCAGAGCTCAGATGTAGATCGACTAGTAGCCAGAGGCTGACTGGAGATTGGGGTTTGCAGTTCTGGTTAAGAGCAAGTTCAAAGAAGGAACGTTTTCTGGAATATTCATCAGGACAACCTGTTCCACAAAGTATTCATGGAATTATAACAGTCAAGGTCTTAACCATCTGTAACTTTATTTCATTGGAAATACAAGACCGTTCACCAGGCTCCTGTGCGGGAGCATGAACACGACCATGTGAATGAAAATGTGCGTCTGTATGTGAGGCTTCATTAGAGGCCTTGATAGCAATAAGGCCTTGATAGCACTATGTGTTTTGTACAATTGTGAGTGATAAAAGCTGTGCAAGCACTCAGAAAGTCCTTGCTCACACTTACAGATGAATATAAAGCTCGATTTTGTGGTCCTCAGAAGTTATTGTGAGAACAAATTGTGACATATGAATTATTACTTGGAACGAGAGGAAAAGCAAAGGTTCCTTACGGGTTCTTTGGATTAGCAGCAGCTGGAACCTCCTCTGAAAGTTCTCTCAGACAGGCAATTCAAATATATACATTTTCCCCCCTAAGAGTGTAGAATAAAACTCTTAGCTTCCAAAAATGTTCAAACTGGAGTCCTATTTGACTGGTAAACCTCTGTTTATTATTATTATTATTATTATTATTATTATTATTATTATTATTATTATTATTATTATTATTCCATCCATCTATTTTCTATACCCCTTATTCTACACAGGGTCATGGAGAAACCTGAAGCCTATCCCAGGGAACTCAGGGCACAAGATGGGTGGACAGGGGTGTCAACCTATCACAGAGCACAATCGCACACAATTCACACACTATGGACAATTTGGAAATGCCAATCAGCCCTCAATACATGTCTTTGGACAGGGGGAGGAGACTGGAGCATCCATGGGAAAACCCCAAAGCACAGGAAGTACATGTAAACTCCATGACACAGGGCGTAGGTGGCATTCTAACCCTCAACCTCGGAGGTGCGAGGCAAATGTGCTAATCACTTAGCCACCATGCTCCCCTGTTATTATTATTATTATTATTATTATTATTATTATTATTATTATGTTGCATTGCTGCCTCACACCTCCACTGTTTCCATAATTTATGTAAGATAAGGATGAATGAATAACAACTGGAAATAACAGAGCCATTAATTTGTAACCCTTTCAATTAGGACATGCTTCTAAATCAACATCTAATTTTTTTGTTTGTTTGTTCCTGGAGCAACACGCCTTAACCAATCACTGCCATGTGACGTCCTTAATGCACGCCCTTCCCATTCCTGAAAATGACCTCCATAGGGAAAGTTGTGGCTGCTACATCAGAGCTGTTGCACAGGATTATGTGAAACAAAAATGTATGACAATGGAGGATAAATACACAATTATAGATGGATGTCCTATTTCCGCAAGCTCTTATTGGATTTAGGCAGCATTTATTATAGTCTCTATTATAGTCAGTGTAATGTAGTGTGTCCTTGTCTTTTTTCAAAGTCTTAACTGTCTTTTCCTTACCCAAGTTCATTGCATTTTCTAGTTCTAATCTTACCCTGCCTAGACTGTTGTAATGGATTTGCTAGTGCTTAAAAAAACCTAAATAAACACAGCATGTACTGCCTCCAGCTCATATTTGTTTCACTCTAAAGATACAGTATGTAGTGTTGACATTTTAATTATAATTAGGTTGTATAATTAGTTATGCTTTCATTTTCAGGGAAATATTTGAACACATGATGATTTACACTGATGAGATTACAGTGGTTGAAGCAATTATTTACCCAATTAGAGAAGATTTAATAGATAATTTACAGTGCCCTCCACTAATATTGGCACCCTTGGTAAATATGAGTAAAGAAGGATGAGAAAGTTTTTCTTTATTGTTTAAAGTTTTGATCTTTAAAAAAAATTATAATAAAAATCATAAAAATACTCTGTTCTTATGGATATCAAACAATTGCAAACAAAACACAGGTTTACGCAAAAGGTTTATCTGTTAAATATAGGTGTGGAACAATTTTTAGCACCCTTTTAGTCAATACTTTGTGCTAGCTCCCTTTCCCAAGATAACAGCTCTGAGTCTTCTCCTATAACACCTGATGAGGTTGGAGAATACATGGCAAGGGATCTGAGACCGTTCCTCCATACAGAATCTCTCCAGATCCTTTAATTTTCAAGGTCTACGCTGATGGACTCTCCTCTTCAGTTCATTCCACAGGTTTTCTAAGATGTTCAGGTCAGGGGACTGGGAGGGTCATGACAGGACCTTGAGTTTTGTGGTCAATAAACCATTTATGTGTTGATTTTGATGTATGTTTTGGATCACTGTCCTGCTGGAAGATCCAACCACGGCCCATTTGAAGCTTTCTGGCAGAGACAGTCCGTGTCTGAGTCCATGATGCCCAGGTCCTCTGGCAGAAAAACAACATTAAAGATCCACCTCCATATTTAACCGTGGGCATGAGGTACTTTTCCATATGGCTACCTCTCTGTGTGCTCCAAAACCACCTCTGGTGTTTACTGCCAAAAAGCTCTATTTCGGTTTCATCTGACCATAGAACCCGATCCCATTTGAAGTTCCAGTAGTGTCTGGCAAACTGAAGATGCTCGAGTTTGTTTTTGGATGAGAGTAGAGGCTTTTTTCTTGAAACCCTTCCAAACAACTTGTGGTGATGTAGTTGACTTCAGATTGTAGTTTCATAACATTACAAGTTGACTGGAACTTCTTAATTATTGCCCTGATGGTGGAAATGGGCGTTTTCAATGCTTGGGCTATTTTCTTATAGCCACGCCCCATTTTGTGAAGCTCAACAATCTTTTTCCGCATATCACAGCTATATTCCTCGGTCTTACCCGTTGTGATGAATGACTAAGGGAATTTGGCCTATGTGTTACCTCATATTTATACCCCTGTGAAACAGGAAGTCATGGTTGAACAATTTCCTGTTCCTAGTCACCCAGGTGTATGAAAAAAAAAATAAAAAAAAAATAAAATAAAATAAATAAATATATATATATATATATATATATATATATATATATATATATATATATATATCAATGGGAATATACTTCAAATATGTTTTATATGCATTCATAGGGGGCTAATAATTGTTGCAAACCTATATTTACCAACGATATGTTTTTTTGATAAACCTGTGGTTTATGCAATTGTTTGATATCCATGAGAGCAGAGTATTTCTGTAATTTTTTTTAAAGCGAAATATCAAAAGGTTAAACAATAAAGACATTTTTTCACAGCCTTCTTTGCTCATATGTACCAAGGGTGCCAATATTAATGGAGGGCACTGTACTTATCTGTACAGCAATTGCATTCATGGTAAAAATAAAAAAAATAAATCCCTCTGATTATTTTTTTCTACACCAGTTTCCCAGTTTGCATTGAATAATTATTTGTCATTAGCACAGCGTCAGATCACCGGCAAACATCCAAGTTTAAGCTGAACAGAAGAAGAGGCTCAGAGGTACATGCTCAGTAATCTTCATTTTGGATTCAATCAAATAAAAGGAGATATTTCTTTCCCAGGCGCTGTTTATTCAGGGTTTAATCTCTGCACTCTTATCTCTGACTACCTAAGCGTTATCCAAATGCAAGTGACTATGAATGCATTATATTGGATAATACGGTCTGAATGCCAATCCACCAGCATAATGTGAGCTAGCATGTCTGGATGTGGTAAATTAGCACAACTGAATATTTCTCTCTATGGCCAGTCTCTATGGATTGTTCAACTGTTCTACGCTTTATATTAAGAGTCTACCACAATACCACTATATATATGTATCTTTATCTGTTTAACGCTCCAAATATATTCCTATCTATATCTATTTTCAAATGTAAACCTAAAGTGGGTGTGCCCTAAACCAGAAGGTTTTTTTCCCCCTTGTTGTCTGCAGTTACTAATTTTCTTTGTGACATTTTATAACAAATCTATTCGGTTCTAAAGCAAGATTTTTGCTTTATTTAAACCACGGTGGCCAGGAAGTTAGTAAGGATTAACAAATGAATGCTGTAAATGCATTGTTCACGTTCATATTAGTGAATGTCTCCTGTGAAGAAATTTGTTTCTAACCGCTCGCCTGCATGAAAGTAAAAAACCTCATGCGGTAAAAACCTCAAGCTAACTTAAAAGAAAGACATTTGTATCTGCATTTCTATATGTTTAGAAAACATTATCTGTTCATTCCAAATACTGTATTGATATTTGGTTATTCAACCGTTTTTACTAGGGGTGTAAACGTCAGGCTTCCACGTGATATAATTTAGATTAAAGCAGCGATTTGTTATTTGGTGGTATCACTCAATCTGCTATGATACGATCCGATCCGATTTTGATTCATAAGGCAACGATTCCATATTTGACGGTACCACTGAATCTCCTTTGATACTTAAGGCAACAGTTTAGGCTTTACTTAAGGCTTAGTGGTTAGCACGTTCGCCTCACACCTCCAGGGCTGGGGGTTTGATTCCCATTGTGGAATCAAAGACATGGCATGGCATGGACAAAGAGGTGGCAAAAACATGCATGTCCATGGTATGATTTTGACTCTTAAGGAAACAGTTCAGTATTTGATGATAGCACTGAATTTGTTACAATACGATTTTGATACGTAAGACCATGAGTCTACATTTGACAAAACCACTGGCTCTGCTAAGGTACAATTTTGCTTCATGAGGCAATGATTCAATATTTAATAATACCACATAAGTTATGGGCAAATCAGCTTGCTAGCCTATTACCACAACAGTTTAAGAATATGAATGATGTTTTACACACAAGTTTAATCAGTTAGAATCCATAATAATTGATTTATGATTATTCAATAGATGCATTTTAATCATTAGCTTTCAAATTGTTACATCATTCCAAGTCGTCCAATCGTTACACCCCTAATTTTTTTAATCGGCATCTTTACATAGTTATGCCATC